>NW_005187775.1:254237-255969 GCF_000239375.1 Pundamilia nyererei | reverse complement strand
TTTTCTTCTCCTCATCCAAAGTTACAGGCTGCTCAGTGCCAGTTGTGGTGGTTCTCGTCCTCCTCCTCCTCATTCTCCGGTTCGTCTTCCTTTTTCAACACAACTGTTTGTTTAAAGCAGCCTGGCAGCTGATCTGAATCGAGGAAAGCCTACTTTCTTTCTCTCTAGCTTACTCCTCTGCCTTGCAACGCCTCACAGCTCCCTCATTCTCAACTGTTGCACAGATCAACCCGTGGCTTGCATGTCAAATATGCTAAATACTCCACTCTTTCTTTTTAACTGCCCTCCCTCCAAATACCCACCCCCTCTCTGTCAGTTGCCCTGCAGCTGTCATTGCCGCGTCCAAGGCAAACGTCTTCATAGAAACAAAAGGGGTTTGTCACAGAGTTCGCTACACACACCCACACGCGTGCGCATGCATGCAGAGCTCGCAAAATCTCGCGTGACCCACGGCTAACTGACAATCCCCTCTACACAGACCACAACAAGGTTTAAAGCCAAGCATTCGCAGATGTGGGCCAGCTACCAGGAGAGGAGGAAGGACAGGCACTGAGGGGAAAAAGTAAAAACAAAAAATGAAGAGTGGAGGAGCCAAAAAGGACGATGAGGGGCTGGTAATTAGATTAGGCTAGTTTAATTTATTCATTTACATTAACCCTACCCCCTCTTTACCTCATTGACTACTGACAGGCCGCATTGTCTGTGCCTCCACCCGTGCCCCCCTGGATTGGCTAAAGATTAAATTTGATTAGTCAAGTCCTCTGCGGATCCACTTGCGCCGCCCTGCTTTACTATGATTTCCACTCATTCCTCAGTCGTCTCAGCTAGTTTAACAGTCACACAGTTGATGGGATGAGCAGTAGCGAGGCTGTTTAGAGGCGGAGAGGAGTAAAAGAGCGTAAGGATTAGGGCTTTAATTTTCCCCGGGGCCGATCCTGTGGTGCAAAACTTTACCGAGGTGCAGTGTGCACTAAATGGCCTGCTTTTCGAGTTAAAGGCTCACACTGCCTTTGTCTGCACCTAGAGGCTTGAAACCACTTAGTGTGGCTAAGTGACATTAACACAAACACAGGTGGAGGGCATAAAGTATGTATTATTGACTTTTCTGGGTCGTTTATTTGCTCTTGGGGGAACACCTGTCGACAGGAAAATATACTTTTTTCCCCCTCTCCCTCCTCCTCCACGAGCCAAAGTAAATCTATAATCCGTCTCTTCAAACCGCTGCCATTTAATGTCGTTTTCCTCATCAACATCTTGCTTTTCAATCTCCCTCCCCCCTGTAGTAACCTGGTAGCAGGAAAAAAAAAAAGTAACTGCCATCTCCATCACCCTCCCTTTTTCCAACTCTCAGGGGTAGTTTTATATTAACTAGCAGAGCGTTTCACCTGCCTGTGTGCATGTGAAAGCATTTATTGTTCTCAAGCTTCCTCAGTCTGAGAGAGAGAGACACAAAGAGGACCCGGACCCACATACAAAAACACCACGAACACCTCCGAGTAAAAACAGGCACGCACATCCACCATCGCGCACAACATCTTCAATAAACGCACCTGCCAATCACATAAACACACCAATGATGGTCATAATGGTAGTTTGAAACTTTGCAGATTTTCGGGGCCGATTTGCTTTGTGTGTGTTGCAGGTAGGCAGCTGCTTGTGTGCATTTCAATTTAACGGTAAATTAGCCTGCATGTGAACACACACACATGCATAAACACAAACACACACACAC
>NW_005187775.1:251049-252790 GCF_000239375.1 Pundamilia nyererei | reverse complement strand
TTTGTAAAGATCGCATTGCTGGAAAAAGCCGGTAAGCACCAATAACTTTTTCCACGCCACACACAGATCTTATTTACTGTGATAACACAAAAATGAAAGCTTTTTGTCTAGGAAGCCAGCATGGCACCAACTTCTGGGTTTGCCTAGAAAAACAAGTAAAAGCTGTACAGATCTGCTGCGTTTCACGTCAAAACTCAATCTGACTCAAAACGACAGTTTGTTTCTTTTATTTTTGGCAGCGCTGCTGTAACGCATGAAGAAAATGGTTTGCTGGTATGAGCAAGACCTTTTGTAAAAAAAAAAGACAAGTTGTTTGAAAGGCTGTATACGTTGGTCTGAAACGTGTCTATAAAGTTTAGCAAATATTATATTACACTGTTAGCTTTAATGCCTCGATATTTGGTGCAGAGGTCATAAGAATAAATGTTACACTAATTCTTTTCTAAACATTTTCAAGTGTCAAGGAAGTCTATCTTGGCTTTACCTGCAGCATTATTCAGTTTTATTATGTTTATTTTATTATGCCCAGTATTTGGAGAGAGAAGAATGATATCGAGTTCCATCTTATCGGGTCCTGTTGGACAAGTTTTGTGAAAATATTTATGTCAGTATTGTCGAATTTCTCTGAACTGAGAGAAAGAGCGAGGAAAAAAGCGAGAGCGAGAAGACCGGGCTGAGCTGTGGCATACCTTTCTAATTCACAACAGCTGAAACAATATAGGACCTGAGAGGAGGGAGGCCAAGACACACACACACACACACGTATATATGCGTTAACTCACACCATCCTGGACATATTTTGATCACAGACAAAACAGTTGCTCACTTCTCAGTCGTTTTCAGATGTATACTGAAGTGAAACATCTGTGTAAATGTGTGTGTTATAAAAAGGTCCAGCCGAAAGGCTCAGGTTTTAGGATAAGATAAATTATATTACTTTGATCCAATCGGCCTCTCAGAGGGACAAAAAAGAAAATGCAGCAGTAAAAATAAGAGTCATGACCTCAGACACACACTGAATCTGTCTTTGGCTTACACACAGACTCACACACTCGCATTAGACACGAATATGCAGACAGAAAGAGATCAGAGAGACAGAAAGTAGTCCAGGAAAATTCAGAGAGCCAGTAAACAGAGTTGCCGTCCAGATGATGTATGACTTGGATTAGGCGGGGAGTCATGGGAGGGTTACTGGGTTCTGACACACTGAACTCTTCTGACAGCACACAAACTTTTCAGTTCCATTAGACAAGCCGAACTTCAAAAATATAAGGCTGGGAGCATCGGCTGGATTCACTCTTTCAGTATCATATGTTTTCTATTTGTCAGATTAAGTGCAATTAATCACCTAAACGGTTTTTACTGAATCCACTGAAGGTGACTTCACTGCTCCTGCTTTTGATCAGGACTTGTTTTGATGTTTCAGGGTTTTTTTTTTAGCTTTAACATTAATAATAAGTTTTTATATTACACCTTTACATTTGTACGCTGACTCTGTGTATTTGTGAGTGTATTAGTAATGTTACCACTGTTCTTGTAGTGCAAAAGAATTTTGCTTTTCTCTCAAGAGTCATGGTTAGCTGGTTAAATTACAAAGAAATTACACAATCATAAATATGTGAAAGTCAAAAAAAATCTTCCCAAGAAGTTTTATCTAGGAATGTATGACTAACTGGAAAACAGCACAACATTTGGGGCGCTGAAAGGTTCAATATCTGCATCCACCTTACTGCTGCTTACC
>NW_005187775.1:211319-250293 GCF_000239375.1 Pundamilia nyererei | reverse complement strand
CATATGTGAAAACAGGATGGCCAAGTATAAACATGTACATGATAAATGGCAAAACTCTTGCTGGGAACAGAGAGCCAGGCAGGCAGCAGCACTGCCGGCTCATTACATCGTACATGTTCTCCTAAAGGCATATTATTAAATCAGTGCCAATGCAACAAGGGTTTGAGAACGAACACATAGACCAGACTGAAACGTTTTATGATTTACTGGAACCTTTGAATAGACTTGGACAAAGAGCAAACATTTATGCACCCACTGATAAATGAACTGCATTAACTTTTGTTAGCCTCCCTTTTTTCATCTGGCACGATAATCAGATCAAAGTCCAATAATGTGTTTCATGAGAAAACGAATGTCTCGTTCTGATTAGCTATTTTAAGAATACTGAGACAGTAAAAATGGTAAACATCAGTATGTTAGTACACTGATGTTACTTTTTAGCTCTGCTTACCCGAACAAAGCTGCTACTGGCTTCTTGATTTGAGAGACATAAACAAGCTTTCGGGGTTAAAAATGAGCAAAACAAAGTAGTAAAGCTGCAGTTCTTCTAGTGGCCACTTGAGGCCGACTCATTAAAATGCATAGTCTCATTATTAAAAAAGATTTGGTCTTTAAAGCTACTTTTTTCCGTCATGACAACTCTGCATGGGATTTCTTAACACTCACCTGCCTAAATATTATTAAGACTTCCTCATTAGGGGCGTGTCTGCTTTCTCTGTTAACTCCGTTACTAAACTCAAACTCTCAGCCCAATTTATGGTTTTAATGAACTGAACAGTCTGTTCAAGAAGTTTGTGCCCTGGTTATAGTTAAATACTAGTTTAATTTAGATGTTACTTAGCACTAATTAACAGGTATATGTGCATGTGTACCCATACAGTCTAGTGATGGAGCTTGATAACCTAGCTCACACATTAGCACTTCTTGGTTTGAAATAACAACACAGTGAAGGTCAAAATGCTAAAATCGAGGCTTCACAAACCCGTGGGTGACATCGAGGTGGCGGTTTCTTGGATTTTCAACCCCTGCCAAAAAACTTTTACATTAAACATCACATTTTTCAGTCAGTGACATCTGCTCACTTTCAGTTTCTCACAGCCAAACTTTTAGATGTTTATCTAAGAACAAAATGATGTTTCCGAGGCTCGGAGTGTCTTGAATAAATCGCAGTGTAACAGGAATGCTAATAAAGAGACAAAGAGCAGAAGGAGACTGCTCTCTCGCACCCTCATTGACTCAGTAAGCCTCTGTGAGATCACCATTGGGAACTTTAAACAATAATCTGACAACATCACCACCCACTCCCATGACCCCATCATCCCACGGCTAGCACACACACACACACACACACACACACACACACACACACACACACACACACACCTCATCTTGAGCCCACTGGTCTTTTTAAGCATTGGCATGACATCATCTCTCTGGATTGGAAAAGGGGTCTGTTGGGGGAGGGGAAGGGGGCTGAAGAGAGGGGAGAGGGGTGGCCCGGTCTGTTTTAGAGCCAGACAGACATGTTTAGGTTTGAAATGAGCCGGGCTGGATCGGTTACAGAGAGAGTGAAACAGAGAGAGAGGTGGAGGGGAGAAAAACAAAACCAGGAGGGCTGGTTCACGAAAGTGGACGAAAGACATTTTCTCATCTCAAGACTATTAGAGGACACAGGACAAGATATTCTTCAGCTACCAAGAAAAAAAATGAAAAAAGTCAAAACGGGGTCAGACAGAAGACCAGAGCAACGTAAACCGTCTATCAAATAATTCCTCATCTTTCCCTGTGTATCTGTAATCCTGCCCGATAGTTTGTCTTTTTCTCGATTCTTCACAATACCCCCCTGCTATCCTCTCTTCGGTGCCCTCCTATAAATACCCCCCCTGCCCCCAGATAGAGTGACAGACCATTTCTCCATGCTCTACATACCCTGCAGACAGTAGCTATTATACATTCTGCCCGTGATATTTTTGCAGTCTGTCTGCACCTCGGCTCACAGTTCACAGCTTTAATAGAGGAAAGGTCTTCATCACTGAAAAACAACACAAACTATTTACCTCTTAAATAACACATACAGACACGCGATGGAATATTTGACTTATATTTTGATTGCGTCTGTTTCACTACAGCTGAAATGCTGCAATTTCACACTGTAGCAAATAGAGTAGACCATTTATCAGGTCTATAGCCATGCTCGTGGCTTTTTAAGGCGGTATGGGCATTTTATTGTCGTGTGTCAAGTTATGTAGCTGTATGTATGTTTCTTTATTTGATCGGAGATTGAGCTTGAGCGATGCTGCAGCTTTGCTTCATCATCTGAGAACAATGAAATCTGTATAGACATTATAGGGAAGATCCCGAGGGCCAGATTTACTAAACAGGGAAAAATAGCGTGTGAGTGAGTGTAATCCACAAATAAATTGAACATTAGATAATACCTTCACTGTATTTAATTAAGAAACATTTTTTCTTGTCACCATGCGTATGATGCGTGCTTGTGTAAACTCATTTAAGGGCTAAAATCTTGTTAAGAGATTTCTTTTCTGCATCAAAATGAAAATATGCTGGAAAAGCTGCTTATTATTAATATGAAACATGCTTTATTTGATAAAAAATAATATCAGTTGCCTCTTTAAACCTTGTAAACACTGAAATATTGCTTTGACCTAATTACTCCCAGTCATATGGCGCATTAGTACACCTGCAGATCTGCTCGCTAACATGATTAATTCAAGTGCAAAATATTTGACGGAGCTTCAGACTCTTTGATGTGGCTCCGTTTTTCAAGTGTAGCCTATTTATCTGGATCTCTCCTCTCATCCTTCCCTTCTTCTTTCAGCAGCTCTTTATCTCCTCTATTTGTTTGTTCTCTGCTACACATTCCCTCGGCTCGCTCTCATTAAGAGCCCGGTGAGGGGGAAGAAGAGAGAAAAACCCAGAAACGCACACAAAGAAAGGTTAGTAGGCCAAGAAGGAGGCGCACCGGAAATTAAGATGTTTCAATATATCCGAATAATCAAATTAGGATGGAAGAAAACAAGAAAGGTGCAGAGGTTTAAAAAGTTGAGGATGAAGAGAAACAGGAACAAAGAGTCACATGGAATGAGTAAAAACTCTTCTTTGATCCACCCACGCATCTCGACAACAGCGGAGATGATCGCTCTCAAGGGGACGAGGACGACTCAGACTAAATTTGTCGTGTGCAAAAAAATGATTAGCGCCCGTATTATGCGAGTCATCGATCATCCTGAAAAAGCAGGACCTTCCTGAAGCGCCACAAGCTGCAGATGGCAGAAAATGCACTGACTGTGCGTGGGACTCATTGCATACTACTCCTGAGCTCTCACATAGTTGTCTAAAGTGGACAGGATATTACATCATGTCAAGAAAATGTACTCGTTAACGAGAGAAGTCAGACTGAAAGACTAGCCTAGGCCTGTGAACCGAACACTGGAGGTGCCAGGAGTTTCTCCCAGCGGGATTTTTTTCTTTAAATGCAGAACGAGCTGTAAACAGTTATGTCTTAGTGACAACTTACAGTATTACAGTACATACAGGATTAAGGATTTCATTATTTAGGTTAATACCTCACTGTAAACATGCGGTGTGTAAACAGTCAGATCCTAAATTTGGATCCACTGGCTCAGAATTATCACATTTCTTACTCCAGTATTTATTTTCCTGCAGTTCAGTCTTCTGCCACAATAAGTCAGCTGTCGATTGAAGTTGTGAAGCAACTTGAAAAGAATGTGCTGTGTTTGTGTCGTTGTAAATCCAGAAACTTTGGGTTATGGGCTGTTAACAGGACAAAATAAACTTCTTACAGAGGTCACGTCTTCAGGAGTCCTTCCAGTAATTTTACAGGCAATTTAATTTCTACTCAGCAAATGTGTCATTTGCTTTATTTTTCTTTTCTAATCTTTCAGCTCCAGCCTCTTAGTAATTGTTAAACCCGTAAACTGTAAATTTGCAACACAGGATTCAAAATATTTGATCAAATCTTGGTTTGATTGAAGTCTGAAGCTGGGTGGTTCTGTGGTGGCTAGCAGCCTCTCAGTATCTAATGTTGTATGTTATAAGCTTAAAACCGCACTCTCTGTGTAGTGCAAGCTGTATTTATATGGTTTAGAAAGTTTATGTAACGCCCAGACTACCACCGAAGACTCGCGCTGGGAAACGTGTCCTCAAACGCCTCAAATCCTCGAGGTACAAAGGAGCAGCACAAACAAAGACAGTACAGCCATTCCTTGTGTTTACAGAACCCGAGCTCGTCTCAACCACAAGAAAAGGAAAAAATAGACTCGTTTTGCCTCGGCATCAAATTTAGATCATTTTCCATCACCACAGTGACGAGGCTAACGAGGTCAAAACGCTAGCTGGGCGGGGCTTGAACATCACGAGGAGGGAGGGGCGTCATAAGTATTTGAGGGAGGGAGAGTGCGTTCACATATTGGCTGGAAATGTTGACAGAACCACAACTATCCTTAAAAGAACAGGAGCTGCGTGATTCAGCAGCGTGTCAGGCGTTTCAAAGAGACATGCGAGTCAGCTAATCACCGTGTCCGAGTCCTGATGCACAACAGGAGTCCCCCCCACACACACACACACTCACCCCCACCCATGTACCTCATGGTCTCTAGAGAGATGAGCAAGAGGAAGAGCACAGATACAGACCCCCTCAGAGACACATATTGAATGTCACTATTCATAACTCACTCACACACACGCAGCTCTAAATCAAAGCTCATGTTACGCTGAAGAGTCGCTGTGTATCAGTGCAATTTCATTTCAATGGCATCATGAGAAGGGAGACACACAAACACGAACAACCCGTTCACCCGGAGCTATTTTAGATTCTTGCATGTCGTCGACGAGCAGACACAATACCCGCCTGAGCCGATGATAAACTCTTGTCTTCTCAGAATCATACATATACTGTAGTCATAACAACGAACAGTGGAAATCACTCAATCGAGCTGAATGTAACAAGGAAAAAAGAAGATTTGGTACAAACTACTGCAAATCTGATTCCTTGTTGAAAAACCTCAAAACATTCAGTGACAACGAATTCAGTGGCTGCAAACTCGCTGCTTTCACAGTCACACACACACAGACTGCACACATCCACGTTAATAACCAGTGAGTCCTACCTTGAACTCCTGCAGCTGCTGCTTAATCATCTCCACCTCTGTGCCAACCAGGCCCTGCGCATTCAGATTCTCTTCTGCTCTTCCCAGCAGGCCTTGCAGCTCAGCCACCAGCCTGTAGAAATCACGAACACGGTCCGCAGCATCCTCGATTTGGTCCAACCTGGCCTGGCCGCGTTCACTCAGCTAGAGAGCAGAAAACACAAATCAAGGATGTTACTAACATTTACCAAAGCCGAGTCAGGATAACCTCCATCACATCAGCGTCCTCTTCACTCACCTTGCCGGCCTGGCGGCTCAAAGCCTCCGTCTCCCTCCTGAGTGCGAGGAGGTCGGGAGAGGAGCCTTCGCGCCGCAGCATGGTGGTACACTCTGACGCGTGGCCCTCCAGCTCAGTCCTGAGGTTGGCCAGACGGGAGAGGAAGCCCTTCAGGGCGTCGGCCTGAGAGGCCAAGGAGTCCGCGTCGCGTCCAACGGGACTGAAGGAGTCCAGTTCATCATCAAGGTCGGCGAGACGTGAGAAGACGTCCCGCACGTGAGCCTGGACCTCGCCGACGCCCTGCAGCCGTGACTCCAGGGAGGAGCAGCACTGCTCGATCTGATAGAGGAGGATAACAAGTATTTAACTATGATTGTACTTGACCTTAAAATGCATTAATTTAACAACACACGTTAAAGAGATTTAAAAATACAGCAGCATCTGCCTTACAACTGAAAGACCATCTCCCCACGTTTTACTCTGACATGAAATCTCTTTTCTCTGAAGCGTCAAACCAGAAAACATCACAAATGAAAGGGCAGAAAGAGCATGACGACTTTTTGCTTTTCAGTGCAGCGACTACTTTTTTGGAAATATTTTCTTTTTAAAAAAAAAAAAAAGCAACAAAAGCAACAAACAAGAACCAGAAATTTAATAAGAATAGAGACCCAGTAATGATATCAGCTTAGAACAGAAGACTGCACAAATTAATCAGACAGAGAGAAGCCTGTGTGGTAATATTTTCTGTCCAAAGCAACAGCTCAAGGCTAGGGAACAACGTGTAACCAAACCAGAAAATGATGCAACACAGCAGCGAGCATAAATAGATTTCGTCTGTGTAGGTGCAAGGAAGGGACAGTAGAAGCATCATTGCCCAAAGCACCGCAGAACTGTTTCCTCGGCAGCAATGTCATCAGATCGATAGTTTGTCTTGTTTTAAAAAAAGGTAAATAAAACATCTTAGAGGATCCCAGCGTAGCCTGATGGCTTCGATACTGTATACAGTGAGAAGTTGTGTGGTAGTTGTGACCTTAAATGGAATATATGGAAGCTGGATTGCAGAAATAAGATGAAACGTTATGGGCGCTGAATTCTGAACGCTCTGGTTTACATTTCAAACTGTGACAAAGTGCTGAACGTCCACACCGACCATACACAGCATCACTACTATAACATTAACAGCCAAACTCCTCGGACAGCTATAGCTGTTCTGCTCTCCCTCAGTTCACTGACACACTCACTAGATCAGACACCCTCTCACACAATGACCCTTGGAATAAATCGTTCGTCCGGTGGTAAAACATGTCTTCAGTCCAGATTGCAAAAATTGCTGGTTGGGTTTCATCAACTTTTATGGCTCCTTTCATCACTGCCCCTTTGTCACATCCTGCTGTTTTACCAAAGCATGTTCCCGGGTGGCAGATTTGGCACTTTAATATGTGCATCAAGTATATTTTAGACAATTCCAGGCCACGTACAGGTAATCAGGGAATAGGAAGTTCACCCTTTTTGATAAACACAGATGTATCTGATGCCCGAGTACATTAAAGAAACTTTAACAACCCCCCTCCCTTTTTAATTACAATGACCCTGCTCCCCACCTTGTCAGTAACATCTTCATACTCTTTCTCTGCATCTTTGGCCTGCTCCTGGAGTCTCCGTGTTCCCTCTGTGCTGCCTCCTGGTGTCTGGGGTGCATCCTGCACCAGCCCCTGAGCCAGGTCTCTCAGGTAGACCACCTGAGGCTGCAAGGATCTCAGACTCTCCTGCTGACTTCTCAACCTCTCCAGGCTTTTGGCACTGCATGCCTGAATGTGAAAGAAGGCGATGTGGTCACTGCTGGCAATAACGTAAGTGTGAAGGTTAATGATCAGTGCTTTTCAGTACCTGAGGTCCTAGAGCCTCCTGCACTTCGATTTGGTGCTTGGCAGCCTCCAGTCTCCTCTCCACTGCCTGTCTACCTTCTTCAAACTCCTTCAGACGGCTGGCCAGCTCCTCCAGCTGGGCGGTGCGATTGTGGAGGCTTTCGCCCAGTCCATCTACCCTCCGGTTCAGCTGAGCCTTCTCATCACGTACCTACAAGAAAACAAGTGTGTTTATCATTTACTGAACTTTAGATTTATTCATGCACTTTAATCTTGCATCGCCAATCAGATGAATGGATTTATCACTCTCCATATTTCAGTCCATACCTCTTCCTCCCCGATGCAGCACTGCTCCAGCAGCTGATCAGATGCAGCATTAAAGGCTTCAAGTAGAGGTTGTCGTCTCTCGATGTCCAGGGACAGATTTCGTGCTTTCTGCGAGGCTTCGTCCAGGGCAGACGAGTCCAGTGATGGTTGTAGCTCTTTTTCTTTCCCTTCGCAGTCTGCTAACCACGGTACCAGCTCAGCCTTGTGCTGCTGGTAAGTTTCTGCTTTGTTCAGAGTGTTTTTCAGTCTTGCCTCCCTGTCTGAGATCCTGTGGTTCAGGCCCTCCCAGTCCTGTCTCAAGGAGGTCAGACGGGCCTGCAGGGCTGAGCGCTCGTCTGCTGGTAGAGTGGCGAGGAGCGACGCTCCCTCAGCCTGGATCAGCTCGTAGGAGCCTCGCTGACTGGCAATCCCACGCTGGAGCTCATCTGTCTCTGCCAGCAGGGAGCGAATGGCCTCCGGCTGACAGGGCAGGGCGACGGTTGATGATTCTCTAGGATCTGTCTGCTTGTCAAGCCAGGAGCGCAACTCCTCAAACATCTGCTGGAACTGCTGGGTGGACGACAGGGCAGCCTGGAGCTGAGACAGACCGTCAGCTAAAGGAAAGAAAAGCAGAGCAAGAGGAATTAGAAACAAACACCAAACAAGTACATTAATTAAAATGACAAAAAGGACTTCAGAAGGTTCTGATGCATTTATCAGTGAGTTAGTTGGTAGCAGTTTTTTGCATCAACAATTATGAATCATAATAATAATAAAAATTGTAAAATAGTAATGATAATCATTCAATGCGCCACATAAACTCAACATACCTGCACGCTCCTCCAAACTCTTGAGCGGCCCGCTGACACTCTCCAGTCGTTTGCTCAGCTCTTCTTTCAGGTAGGGTTCAGCCACGATGGCGCTCAGCTCCTGACAGAGCTTCTCCGCCTCGGCAAGCTCGGTCCGCCTTCTCTCCAGCACAGATCGGATCTCTCCGGTTTCCTGCAGGCGGCGTTTCAGTGCCTCGGGTTGAGCGCTCAGTGAGGCCTGAGCATCCAACCTCTCACTCAGAGCAGACAGACTGGAGGAAAGATCTCGGAGCAAGGCCTGAATGGGAGATTAGAAATGTTTACCACCACATGAGGAATGTGACTCAAGATTCTGCTGAAACCTCTCGACTTGTCTCAGTCTTACCTGGTACCGTTCGCTGGTTCCTTGGGCCTGATCGATGTGGTTCGACCTCTGTGTCAATTTGCTCGTTAGGTCCTCCCACTGCTGGGAGATGGAGCCCAGTTCAGAACGCACCTCTGCCAGGTCCTTGGGGTCCTGAGCAGAGTCACCGGTCTGGGAGAGGATGCCCTCAGCTGACTGAGTCAGCTGGTCAAACTGTGGCCGCCGGGTCTCAAACTCCCGCAGCATGAACTGAAGGAAAGAGGAAAGATCAAAGGCATCATTACAAATTCAATGAAGTAACCTGTCGATATCAAAAACATACAATCTGTCTAAGAATTGAAAGCCTGCAGAAACCCCCCCACTTTTTCTTGTGCTGGATTTTTATTGAACATCACTGTTTCACCTACTCAGAGCTTTAATTCTTTTTACATTTTCTGCCACGTACTTGTAACCTGACACAGCAGATGGTTTGTTAGACAGAACCATCTGGGAACTTGTCCGTGTAAACTGTTGCGAAAAGAGCTGGCACTTTCAAAAATACTTGGCAGGTGATCTGTCTATCACCGTTTTAAATCAGCGAACCAGAAGATGAAGAGAAATTTGCACATAGGACCACATGGCCAACAGCACTTCCGGCTTTATAAGGTAAGCATACCTGTGCTTGCTGTTTCTGTGTGTTGAGCATGTTGGGGTCGATGCTCAGGGGTCCCAGAACGCTCATCATCAGCTCCTTCTCCCTCAGCCAAGGACCCAACTGATTGGCCGCTGAGGCAAAGCTGCCCAGCCTATCAGCGCACGTCTCGAGCTCAGTCTGCCTCTGAGCCGCGGTCTGATTAGCCGTTTGCCAGCGGGAGTCTGAGGAAGTAATCAAAGCAGACGTGAGAAAACTTCAGTCAAACTGTTGATGAACGTGTTTGTATATTCCTCATCTAAAAACTAACCAAAGGGAACAGATTGTTTAGGGAATATTTTTTCATTTAGCTGTGCAACATTACAGCTCAGTCATATTAGATTTTTCTTCCCCTGCCCCTCCTACCTCTTCTGTCTCCCTCACTGACTCATGTTCTGGGCATCCTGCAGTGCGTGTGTGTGTACTCGGTCCACATGGCTTTGAAAAGACTTTATGAAATATGAAATATAAAGGCCTCCTTCTTGGATTTCACCTTACATATTTCTGTCTCTGTTCGCTCATAGGAGGCCCTGGTAAAAATATCAAGTATTCGAGTGAACAAACAGCTCCGACAGGAACGCTTCCCACTCTCTCCCTGGACGGTATTGATTTCACCTTCTCGTCATCTCATATAAAAGTTATTACAAATTCTGAAGTAACGTGCAAGTTTCCTTCAGAGCCATTTTCAACTAAGCAAAAAAACCCGTCATCTTTTAAGGCCATTTAAAGAAGTCTGGAAAGATTACGTTTCCAGCACGGTCTACATCTACAGTCATCTGCATTTTTATCTGTTTCTTATTGTCCTCTCATATTTATCAAACTTGACATGAGGGAACATAAACTCCCTGACTGCTACGGGTATCACAAGTCATATTTCTCTAAATCAGCGTTTCTTTGTGTCAAGCCCCTCAGGCAGTGTTTGTTCTCTACATCACTGACTTGCATCTCCTCTGCGTGAATCGCTCAGGCTTTGACACAGTGCATCGTCTTCATAATGAATCTCTCCAAAAGTACTGCGCAGTGCAGTGCTCATTCCCGTTTCCTACACACAGGATTTACTTGGGGTGTACTGCACAGGTAAGTGCATACTTGGCAACTCATTGAGCATCCTTCATACATTTATTTTTTCATCCAACGGAAACACTCCCATCACATTATTTTAAAACTACGCTAAGCTCAGCCGTTCCCGTGTCTTGTCTCCATACTAGAGGCTTGTCCAGTCCTACATCATCTTTTCCGCCGTCACCTACAGCACATACCTATCTCTTGCAGCTGTTGTCTCCAGGTGTCTGCTTCTGGTGAATCTGGGTTTTCAGCAATCAGTTTCCTCAGCGTGCTCTTCAGCTCCTCCACCTTTCCTGAGTGCTCGGCCAATTCTGACAGCAGGGCCTGCAGAAGAAAAACAACGTCTGCATATCAAAGCTATTCAATAAAGCAAACAAAACTTGGTTATAACAGATGACTTTGCTGCATCTTTACCAAAGAAAAAAAGGCACCACAAAGCATTAGAGTCTATCCTTTACCTTGTTCTCCTGGGCCTGAGCTCGTACCACCTCCGGTTTGGAGGGAGAGGCGGTCTGTGCCTGTTTCAGGCTTTCCTCTCTGTCTGTCAGCCAGCTCTTAAGCTCTTCTGTGCCCTGCCTGGCCTTCTGCCTCAGCTCCAGCGAGGCGTGCTGCTGACCAAGACGCTCCTTTAACTCCCCGCCCAAAGCGTCATATCGACTGTTCACATCAGACACTGCTACCTGGAGCTCTGTCAGATCTGAGGGCCAAAAAAGGCATAAACCCCGAACATATTAGAAAACCCCGGATACACCAGAACAGAGAAAACCAGCAAACAGGCAAAATCTCAGAGCAAAAGGATAGGAAGACCCACAACTGTACATAAAGAGAAACTTTGGAGTGAAGCAGTGGAGACACCAGTATTTTTTTTTAATGTAATAAATATACCTGCTGTGTTTTGGATGGACAGAAAGCCAGCAGTGACAGGACAGAGTGAGTGCACAGAACACTCTCTAAAAGCACCACTAATGTAGGTGGTGGTCAACTCTCTGAGGTTCATGTTAGACTCTCATTTTAACCATGTGGGGTCTGCTGCTTCTGACTACACAAAGGTTGTGCAGCGGCGTCTCGCTGGCCTTTGTGAATACGCGTGCTGCTGAGATGTTATATAATAAACAGCGAGTGAAAAGACACCACACGGTTAAGTCGGGCTTGATGGAGAAAAAGGACAGAGAGCGAGCTGGAGGGAGAGCTCACCTTTACAGGTGTGAATGCCATTGACACTGCTGGGACCTGCTGAGCCATTGATGTGAGGAGCACCTGGGAGAAAAACACACACAGCTGACTGAGTACAACATGCTCATGCAAACACCGTCGCACAAACATCAACGTGGCGAGCGACGAACCAACGGGTTTGAAAAAAGGTTCAGACACAGGTGCTCAACGGTACCAAAAACATCTGCCAGCGTACAAACAACATCAGCACAGGATGCTCGGGAGGAAGTGAGGAACGCTGAGAGACAGACTTGGGAGAAAAAGACACAGTCTGAACATGGACACAGGAATCTAATGTGTGTAACACACAGCAAGATAAACACTCACTGCATTCGCCTACTTCTGTTTTGGTTTTATTTGACTTAACTATTAAGATGTGTACACAAGAATATCCAACCATGTAACCAGAGGGCAGAACACCTAGAAGTGAGTGGATACAAATGTTTCTGATGTGGTTCAAAGCTGGAGAAAATAACTGGAAAAGTCTGGGATTTAGTTTGTGGTTTTGTTGGATTTCCCTGCAAAGTCTGCAGGTAACAAACTGTTTTAGAAGTTGGCAGTGCTCCCTGTTTCCTTCATTATTTAAACGTGCCGTCGTAGCTTAGCTGCATCACAGGAATGTACCGCGACAGGTCTGATTATTAATACAGATTCATTACACTTGTTGTTTTTGTCGTCGCCTTCCTGCAGTTCTTAATTCATGATTTGTTTTTCATATCTGTTTACCTCAGGTCAAATTACTTTATAAATCCTCCGATGATTCCCCCCCGCCCACACCGTCTGTAATTCTCACTTAAAAGCGCTCTCATGCGTAAACAAAGTCATTTAAACTGAAGCAGAGTGTGAGAGTGCTTATTGATTGGCAGCTTCTGCATCCTCGTTCTTACCCGTTTTGGTCTGAGGAGCGGTGATATCGATGATGAGCGATTCCAGCTCAGAGCCCGTCTTGTTTAGCTCTTGAACTCGGGATCCCTGCGACTCCCAGTCGTGCAACAAGTCCTGAAGTCATAAAGCATTTTAAGGAGTCGTTTCAAGTAGCATGGATATATTTTTTTCCCATGATTCACATTGTATGAATCATTTACTACCAAATTAATTAACCTTAAGCTGCTGAACTCTCCTCTGCAGGCCCTCGGTGTTGAGGTTGGCCTCTTTGGAGGGCAGCTGGTCCTGTGCTGTCTGAAGCCACCTGACGAGGGAGCCGGAGAGGCCGCGGAACTGGAGCAGCTGTTGCTCGCAGGCCTGAATGGCAGCAAACCTGTGTGTGGAAAAACAGACGATGAGGAAGGAAGACGACAGCGTGAAGAAAACAAGTCGTAGACAGAGACCAGAGAACGTACGGAGAACCAGAGCAGGGAAAGTTCTGCTTAAAAAACACATTTTTTAATTTTCATTTTAATGTGATCCATTACAGTATAAACGGTTACCCACTGTAATTTTTTAAAGACAGAAAAATGCCCAGACAAAACACTGCTGACATGAACCAGCCAAGGTCCACGCTGGCCTGGAGGCAGCATTAACGCAGCCTTGACCTCCCTCTGCGTATGTGATCTGTGTCGGGCTAAAGCTGGAAAAGTGCTGACTGCCTGCAGACAAAACAGCTCTGAGAAGACGTCTGGCATGGAGCAGTATCATTATCACGCTGCTATTTTCTCTCCCTCGGGATTCGAGGCTGGGAGTTATCTGAGCGGGCAGTTTATAGGATGGACAATGAGCCATGTGAACTCTGCTTATATTAGTACCCCGGTCAACACATCAGTTCACACTCATTTGAATACAGTAGGCTCACACAGACAGACACAGTACTGTACCCCAGTACTGAGAAACATCACGTAAGATTAAAACAAACCCACATCCTACAGTATGTCGTATGAGTGCCGTTTAGCCACTATAAAATTAGAAATAATATGTTGATTTTACAGAAGGCTGACTGCCCCACCAATCTGAACTATAATCCAATAAATCTGCACCAGACTGATGGTATTTATAAATTCCCAACCCCCTGCTGACAGGCTTTAAGTGTGGCTGCTCACTGATACAACGTGAGGCCCTGTAGGCATAGCAACCGGTGCCTCGTGAAGGTTACAAATTTAGAAAACAAAATTTGGAAACCGCTCCACTCACACAGTAAGTGTTTTAAAATCTTAGACGAATCAAACCACATCCTAGGTTTGCTCTGAATTCATCTCCAAGGTCGTCTCATTTGAAGTAAGTCTAGAACGGGCTGACATTTTTATGATTCACACATCTGGGAGCAAATGGTAAATAAAGGAGCCATGGCACTGTTCAGAGATTTGTATCTGGGGCCCTCTTGTGTATTTTATAGTGAACCTGGCAACTGATGAGACAGGAGCTGCATCATCCTCTTTTAGGAAACTTGCACACATGAATTTCAATTCTATATTATACTGTTATAAAAGAAAAAGTCTTAAATTACCACGTTATCTAAATTTAAAGGGACATTAGCTGTAAAAGTTTCTGTTTTCTATGATTTTTATTACTCAAAAAACAAACAAACACCAAAAAAACCCAAAAAACTTGTGAGCATGAACTCTTTCCTTACAACACAGTTTGGGTCCCTTTAAAAACACTTATTCACATTTACAGCTGCACAACCTGAAAGTGCATTTTTCACATTGGTGTTTTTACCTTTCGTTTACATTTTCTTCCAGTTGGTTGAATTCATCAGTGACCTCTTTGACATTGTCCAATAAGCTTTGAGTATTACTGAAGGGTTTTGATTGGCTGAGCTCGGTGCCAAGGTTGCAGAAGGATTTCAGCTGCCCGGCTTCCTGTTCCAGCTCCGATCGGACCTCCTGAGAAAACACACACAGACAAAAATGTTGGACGGAGCCACCGTATGACCAATCCACTGACCTATTAATGAAAATCTGTCGACCCTGCTAACCTCAATGGTCTGCCTGTAGTCGTCCACGCTGCGGTCCGGTTGACCGACGGGACTCAGAGCCTTCACTCGGCTCTGGGTGAAGACCTGGAGGTCTGACCCCAGCCGCTCGTAGCTCTCCAGCTTGGGCAGCAGCCCTTTGAGCTCAGCTTCCCTCTCAGCCTGGCTGGCCTGTGCTGCAGTGAAGCGCTGAGTCAGATCTTCTAAACTCCTCTGAAGGCCTGAAGCCGTGGAGGCGTCTGAGGTGTGAAGCAGTTTGGAAACAGAGTCTCGTGTTGCGTCCACACTGCCCTGCCGGGAGAGTAATTCCTGCCGAAGTTTCTGAACAAGAAAGATGAAAAAAAAAGAGTAGGATGGAGATTTATTATAACTATAAACCTACAAAATTCAGGCAATTTTTTTCAGATGTTTTATACTTTGTGAAAAAATTCAGCATTTTTCTTTTGGTAATTATCCCACCTGGTTCTGAGTAAGGGCATCCTGTACAGCCTGTGCAGTGGGTTCAATTGGTCCAGGGCTCAGAGCCAGTTTGTCCAACCAGCTCAGCAGACCCTTGAGGCCCTCCTGGACGCTGACAGATTGGGCCACAGCTGTCTGCAGCTGCTCGGCCCGTTCTGAGACAGATGTGGAAAGGGAGTCGAATCTCTTCTCCAAGCCATCTAAAGAGAAAGGGTGCGAAACAAGTCAAGCTGTGAAAGAGCCCAAATAAAGGCTCTGTGGTCTGTGATTATAACTGAAGTCAACGTGTTTGGCAGATTAAATCACCTGCAGCACACAGGATGTCAACAGCTTTCAGGGAAGGAGATTCATCTGTGCTGACCAGATCTCTTCCTGCCCTCTTCACCTTCTCCAGCTGCACCGAGCGCTCTGCCAGCTCATCCTGAAGCAGCTGGAAATAGAGATACCCATAAAACCCATAAATATTTCCTATAATCCTCACAAATATTACAGCCTTTTTTCGTTATCTGAAAAATTAAATTAATGTTTTTCATAATTTCTTTGCATGATATACAGCTATGGAATGAAGACTGCAAATTAAGCCATGTTTTTGAATGTGTCTCAATTGCATATTTTCTCTTTTCTCTGTCATTTTGTGCTCATTAATGCAGGTGTTGGTCATTGCATGCTTCACCTGTACTTGTCGTAGTGTGTTCTGTAGGTTCTGCGGGTCTGTCTCTGCGCTGGCCTTCGCTATGCTTTGGTTCTGTTCCTGAGTGCTGAGCCAGGAGTGGAGGGAGACGACCTCATCCTGGTACTGCTGGTATCTCTCCAACAGGCCGGACAAACGGCTGCCCAACTCTGTTGACTGCACATAGCACACAAAGGTTTTTAAGCATATACATGAACCAAATGTTACGTTTAGCACAGTTCCTAATGATTATCAGAACTTCCTTCACCTTGGTGTGTAGAGTGGTGTATCTGTGGTTGGCATCCTGTAGATTGTCAGTTACCAGCTGCTTGGTGCTCTCCAGAGATGCATCTGAACCACCACCTTGCTCCAGAGCTCCCTGAACAGAGTCCAGAACTTTCTGACCCGAGATGGAAACGAAGCGCAAGTCCGCCTTGTGGCAAATCACATCTTCGGCAAGCTGGAATTACACATGTATTGTTAATTAAAGAAAAAAACAACAAAACATACATTAGCAACAGTGATTTCAATCTGGGCCCAGCCCATTTACTTCAGTTCAAGGCAGCAAAAACCACGTTCGGCTAATTCATTCAAACTGCAGAGCCACAACGCCACAAGCAAACTTGTCTGCCTGGAGAATTTTCTGCTCAGTAGTAGATGCAGTACAGAGTTTGAACTTCTAAAGGTTTGCTTTTTCCTTCTTTTTTGAGAGGGAAAAAAGGCTTTACAGATGTGCAGCTCACCCAGTGACATCACCACCTTGTCTCTATCTGCAGGACTGAGGTCAGCATCATGTGAAAAATTAATTTGATACAACAGCTCCCTCTTGTGGAGAATTAATGGCATCCCATTTGGAAACAGTCCATATGTATAAGTTTGTGATCTTCATGAGAAACTTCATATTGAAATATATAAAAGTGTTGAACATAACAGATGAAAACAGGTAAGGTTTTAATGCTGTAACATGTACTTTCTCCTAGACTTTTTAAAATTGATGCAAGTATCAACCTAGAAGCTAATATTACCTACATACATACAAAAGGTTGGTTTTATTTTGAAAAGGCTTATTGTCTTAACTTTCACAGTGTAGATAATAACCCAACATGAAGACAAAGTTCAACTCTGCACCCCTGCCTGCTGAGCTCCGATGATTGTTCTCACAGTATTGTAAACGCTGGAGATGCTGTCGCTCTAGTGTAAAAACTATGTCATAACATCATTTCCAAATTATCTTAAGCATTTTCTTTCTGTAAAAAACAAAAAACCTTTCATAATGAAGGAAACCATCTGTGTTAGCAACGACTGGCTGGACTCTACTTCCATGTACCTTTCTGTGCTCGTCTAGCCTGCCCTTAAGTCCTTGTGCATCTGTTTCTCCTTCGCCAAGAGAACGAAGATCCCGTTCACTTTGTTCCAGCCAGGTACCCAAACTTCCATGTTCCTGGAGGAATTTTGTCAGCTCATCTTTCAGAGCCTCAGACTTTCTCAGACGGTCCTACAAGATAAACGATACAGGAGAGGCAGTCAGTTACCACAGGGGCTAAACACAAATCACTAATTACCTCATTAAGTTGCAACTGAACAAAAAAGATATTCCTAGACAGTGCACATATTATGTATGGAGAATAGCACACTATTTATATATATATTTATACTTTTAGTACCTGGCAGCTCTTCAGTTTGTCCTGGTGCTGAGCCTGCAGCTGGTCCAGGGCAGCCCTGAGTCGCTGTTTCTCTTCAGGAGGAACTGTTGTGTCAGGCTGCTCCAAAAGGGACCGAGTCGACTGGGTGATCTGCAGCAGCTGTGTCTGCTGAGCCTGGAGCTGCTGAAGCTCCGCCTGGCAGAAAGATGATATCGGTCAGAACTCTGTAACATTGTAAGGCATTTAAATCAAAATGTGCCAAACACAGATCAGAGAGTTAACCTGTAGCATCTCAGTATGTGACATCACAGCGCCCTCTGGTGGTGAAAAAGGGGAATCAATAACATCCTGGGCTGCTGAAGATCCAGCTAGAGTCTTTCCAGGTTGGTTAAGGGTGGACAGTTCATTCAGGAGGGAGTCTATATGAGTTCGGGTCTCCTGTAGTTCTTCCACTGCTTTCGCCTGGAGAGGAGAAGACGGGAGCAGAGTGGTGGGTAGAAGACGTTAAATTAAAACCTAGTTGCTTTAAATTTTAGGTTTTAACTTTTAAAATGCCTTTAATGTATGAAAAAATATCTTCAGAAATGGGTAAAAATAGTTGTTTTAACAAGGGGACTTTTAAAATTCTGACAGATGTACGACCACATTGCTGCTCTTACCCTTTGTGTGTTCTGCTGCACAGTGTTATTAATGGCCGTGTCGAGCTCAGACAGCGTGGTGCTGGTTGAATCTGTCAGAGCACTGTACTGCTCCTTCATTCTTGTTAGCGCCGCCTGGAGGTTCTCCCTCTCCTCTGGGCTCAGGGTTTCTCCTTGCTCTGACAGGAGCTCCTCCACAGACCTGATGGCCTCAGCTATGCCCTCGCCTTTAGTGTGGAGGTCTTTCTGGACTTCCTGAAGACAGAAACAAAGAGATAGAAACATTGTCTTAAATATTAAGGATTAAATTACTAACATTTTTAATGATATAAGTGCGATATGCAGAATTACTGAGCTGAATCTTATACACACAAACAAGAAAGATAGATTAATGTAGGACTTTCACACCTTTAGTTTCCTCTGCTTCTCCTGCAGGATATCCACATCACCTGACTCTGCTCCTGGTCTCTGACTGGCCAGCAGGCTGGCAGCTCCAGCCAACCACATGCTGAGGCCTTCCAGTTTCTGAGAGCACTCTGCTTTCTGCTGCTGAACCACCTGAGAGAAATTGAAGAGAGAAGGAAAAGCAAAGATCCAGAAAGAAAGCAAATGTGAGGAAAACTGATCCTGACCAAATCTCGTACGGACGAGTCCATCATAAACACTTCAGGAACAGCCCACTCGTGATTTTGTTTTACCATTTTTATACCTCTTAACAGAAGCACAGACTACTAAGATGCTATACGTTTGTAGTGCACATTGCCAAGCTTTGAGCAGATTGTGTCCAGAGTTCACACTTAAAACACACACAGAGGCAGACACACATACACATTTACATCAACGTGTCTGACAAGCAACAAACAAACAATACAAAGAGAAATCAAACAAGTATCTGTTTTATTTTTGCTGTTTTTCCTCTTTCTCCCAGGTATTCAGATGAGACAAGAGGAAAAACAGTGACGCGCTGTAGCCAGCAAGGCTTTACTTTACCGCCGTGACACAAGCGATTTTCTTCAGTGGCAATCTGGAACAGCAAGGCAAACAGGTTAATAATACACATGTTATAGAGACATGCAGAGGAGCAAACACACTTGCATAAAAAGTTTCGGTAGTAGAAGTGAGGGTGGTGATACTGTCAAGTAGCAAAGCATTTGCAAAAACAGCAGCAGTGGTCCGAGTACAAAACCGAGACGAGGAGATCAGGTCTGAGTCGATGTGTAATGGCACTACAAGCTGAAACTATGGTGGAGGTTAGCGAGATTATGTTGGGCTTTTCTAATCCGACACATCAGATTTCATGAAACATGAGCTTTTTTTTAGCATGATGACAGTTAACAGCATGGCAACAAACGATGTTAAATATGAAAGCTAACCGAGTGTTTGCGCAGCGTTTAAAACCATCTCAATCATCGTTTTCCAAACCTCTCTCTCCCTCGCACTCTGCCTCTCTTTCTCCTTCTCTTCTTCTTTCTCCTTCTCTTTGCGCTGCCGCTCCCCTTCCCTGTCTCTCTGGGCTGAGAGGGCGTCGGCCCAGGCCTGGGCTTGACCGGAAGCTCTGTGGAAGGCCTTCTGCAGCTGCTGAAGCTGCCCCAGAAGATGCCTGCTTTGCTCAGGGGCCAGGTCCTGCGCCCGCTCTGAGATGAACACCTGAATGTCAAACACTACGTTGTTGACCTCG
The DNA here is from genome assembly GCF_000239375.1 of Pundamilia nyererei. NCBI lineage: Eukaryota > Metazoa > Chordata > Actinopteri > Cichliformes > Cichlidae > Pundamilia > Pundamilia nyererei. Next base: position 230,603 of record NW_005187775.1, on the reverse strand, counting down.
CTAGAGCGAGCCTTCAGAGAGGACTGGAGCTCCTGAAGGAAAGTTTCACACAAACAAATGAATGCTCAGCAGAACGAATCAGTGAACCAGTGTCCCCACCCCTCCATATGATCCATGTTTACGATACCAAGCAATAATACTGCTAATTATTTAAATCTACAGGTTCAAAGCATGACAAATGTATATATGTTTATAATACAATTTCTTCTTTCTAGAAAACTTGCCTTGCAAAGAGTCAGCTGCTGCATGAGCTGATCTGAACCGTCATTTTTCTTCTCTTTCTCCATCTGAGTCTCTGTCTCTGTCAACCAAGACAGCAAGCTCTCCACATGTTGTCCCAGTGACTTCTGCTCAGCTGTGACTGCATCCTGAAGGAAAAGTCGGAGCACCGTCAGTGATGCCTTTGTCTATTATATATGTGTGCTACCCTCTGTTATTTATCTGTTTCTGCTACCTTATAAGAGTCTCTGTGGTCTCGTAGACTTTGCAGAATGCCCTCAGAAAGAGCCCTGGCAGCCTCGTATCCTCGAGCCAAGCTCCGCCTATCCTTTTCCAGGGCCAATAGGAGTTGAGGAGGAACATTTTTCGGTTGGGGCTTCAGCAGTCGCTCAGCCGCCTCCGCCTCTTTGTTGATCTCAGGCTCCATGTCGCGCAGTTCGAGGTCCAGAGTCTGCGAGACAGATTAGGAAAAGAAAACAAAAGTTTTCTTGATTCTTGATTAAGACACTAATCCTTAAACCGGCTGACCGGTTTGTCTCGCACGGAAAACAAATGCCAATCTAAGCTGCCAACCAAATTTAAGCATTAAAAGCAGTGTGCATGTTTGTGTGTGTGAATTTCACCTCAGTCTGTCTGATGATGTCCTCCAATGTGATGAGGCTGCGACCAACAGACTGCTGCTGCTGCTGCTTCAGTTGGACCTCGATGTGTCTAACCATGGAGAGCAGGGCCACCATTCGCTGGTCGTGCTCCAAGCATTCTTGACGCATCAATGATGACTGTGGGAACAAAACAAAACACACTTTAAAGATGCTTTGACCAACCGAAGGGCTTTAAAATAAATAAATAAATAAAAATATTTATAACTTCACAAGTTTTCCTCTTGCCTTGCCAGTCACAGATGATGCTTCCTCTTTCTTTGACACCTGTTGGGGACTCTCGCTGGCGTCATCCTCTGCCCGGGTCTCAGTGGTGGTCTCAGACTGTGGGACTACAGGTGATCCAGACTCAGCTGCAGCATCTTCTGAGAGCAAAGCCGGCGTTTCTGAAGATTCAAGATGTTGCTGTTGGTTTTTTAAAGATTCTGATGCAGGAGTATCGGTGCCTTCTTCTTTGACTGGTTGGTGCTTTTTCTTCTTTCTGCCTTTGCCAGCTGTTTTATCAGGCTGTGGATCAGAAGCTGTGGGCTGAGCTGTGGACAGAGCAGCGGACAGAGCTGTGGACTTTGTCTCCACTTTGTGTTCATCGTGAGAAAGGTCAGCTTCGATCACACCTCCAGTGCCTGAGTGGGATTTGTCTTTCCCGCCACTGATCTCTTCCGCTTGTACGATGTCCTGCACGTGATAACTGGGCCTCTGTGGTCGATACAAATGGGGTGAAGTTTGTTCAAGAGTCTCAACTGTTGGAATAATAATTGCAGGGGTCTCCACCTCAACTGTCTCTTCGCCAGCCGAAAGTGAGAGGATATCCCTCGTTAGTGACCGACTCTCACAATCTACCTTCTGCTCCTGAATCAAACCTGAGCTTTCCAAATCTGTTCTTTCCAGAGTGGATTTTGGGGTAATTTCTGTTGCAGTCACTTCCACTTTTTCCTTGCTCTGTGCCTTCTCAGTATCAGGCTCAGCTTTTTCAGCCACTTTCAGCCTCTTGGATCTTTTGCTCTTCTTACTTTGTTTACTAGGCTGAGCTTCTTTAGATTGGACCGATGCAGCTGTCTTAATATCTTTTTGTGTCTCTTCCATTCCAAAAGTTGCATCCTTTTCTTTTGAAGAAACCTCCAGCGGTTCAGCCTCCGTGGTCTCCTCGACCAACGGTTTCTCCACAGGCAGATTTTCTTTGACTTCTCTCAGTTTCATTTTGTCCACCTTGACACTCATCTCTTCTTCTTTACTTTCTTCAGATAAACCATCGGATGTCTTGACAGTGTCTTCTTTTACAGCTCGACTCTCCACTCCATCCTCCTTAGCGTGCCGAGTTTGTGCCTTTACATCACTAACAGTTATACCTTTACCCTCCTTCTTCCCCACCTCCTTGCGCAGCGCCTGCAGCTCCTCAGCAGCCTGTTTGTCACTCACGCCTTTTTCAAACACCTTTTTAAGAATACTCTCTTTGGCCTTCAGGATCAAGGCCGCTTTCTCAGTGTCTGGCAGAGGGGATTTCTGAGGCAGCTCATGCTCTTTCCTTTCCTTCACCTCCTGAATGCTCTCTGGTTTTTCTGGTTGCTGAGCGACAGAATCCTTTTCTTCAGACTTCCCTTTCATCTCCTCTCTCTTATCAGCCTTTGCTGTAGCTGTTAATATTTTATTTGCCTCTTTCTCTGGTTCAGCGATTGGTTTTAAGGCTTCTTTCTGTCCCTGTCTCACCAAATTACTCTCAACCTCAAATTTCTCATCAGTCCTTATGCCTTCGATTGGCCCTTCAGAAGCTCCCTGCCCATGAATCTGTGATTTCATGTCTACGTCTTGTGACGCAAGCTCAACTGTAGTCGCATTAACAGCTCCAGACTTTCCTTCCATCTCCTCCTCAGTTTGATAAATTTGAGATCCATGCTTTATCTCTGAAGGGTGTGTTTCGCCCTCTGTCTCTTTACCTTTTCCCTTCTTTTTATTTTTCCTCTTCTTTTTGCTTTTGTTTTCTGACTCTTTGGAAGCAGATGTCAACGACTGTGCTGACTCTTCAGAACGAGTGCTGGTTTTGATCTCTAAATCTTCAACCTTTAAGGGCTTCGCTTTCTCCACCACTTGGACCTTCTCTCTTATGCCATCATCTTTCTGCACTGCCACATCATCCTTTCTAGATTCCTCTTCGCCCAAATTTGACACTTCATCACACTCTTTGCTTTCCTTGTCATCTATAACCATTACTGCCACAGAACTCGTCGTCTTAGGCTTCAATCTTCCATCCTCGGGAACACGCTCTTTTTCCCCACCCTGCACAGGTTCCCCATTGACACCTGTTCTATCCTTTTCCTGTAAATCTTTGTCAGCATGATAGATTTGTGTCGGCTTGACTTCTACAGAATCTCTGATAATGCTTTTCCTTTGTTCATCATTTATTTGCAGTCTCTCATCTGCCTCCTGTTCAGGAAGACTCTGTGATTTAGTGGTGTCTTTCTGTGGTTCAATTTCTTTTATGGCTTGCTGGATTCTTTTCTCAACATTAGTTGCAAACTTAAATAAGATGTCCATGGACTCGTCCTGCTGCCTTGAAGTCTTTTCTTTCCCTGACTCAGGTTTGTCCACTTTGTCCTGATCTGTTATCGTGTCATATAACTTTAACTGATCTGAAAGTACAGATGTCAGTGTTTTCTCTTCATCTTGCACTGCTTCTCTCTTTGAAGGTGGAGATTTCATGGGCTCCTCAGTGTTCACATCAGACCAGTTTGATGGACTGTCTGGACTTGATGCTGCAAATTTGATAGCAGGGCTGTACGTACTATCTGATGAGGCAACGGGTGTAGAGCTTTCTTCACCACCCTCGGTCTCTACTGTCATCACTTTCTCCTGAATCTCCAAAGCCACATTGTTAGATATCAGTCCTAAAGCAGTTGCAACATTGAGACCTGAGACTCGTTGTCCAGTTGAAGGATCAACTAAGCCTCCTTTCAAAAACTGGTTTGTAGCTATTTCTGTGACCATATCATCTCCAACTAAACCTCTCTTAGAAGCTTCAGGCAGCGAGAGCCTTTCTCCAGTTCTGATATCAATGATCCCACCGCTGTCTGCCTGGCTTTGGAGAAGTCTAAATGCTGGAGCTGGATCAACTTTCTTTAATGCAACTGCTTCGGGAAGGGTCAGTGTTTCCTTTGATTGTTTATCCTGAACACCACGGAATGGTTTCACCTCCAAGAAGCGTTTACCTGTTTCAATATCTATCTTACCCTGGTTTACAAGTTCTGAATAGGGCACAATCCGTGCTGTTTGGGGGTCAAGAACTCCTTGAGTTACTGTAGGAGAAGCCATGACTTCACTGGCTTTGTTCTTATCTAGAAGACCCTTAGTAACAGCCTCTGTCAAAGTAAGTTTGATTCCAGTGTCAGGGTCTGAAATAGCTCCGGTTGATGCTTGGAAAACAAAAGCTTCTGGGCGATGTGAAGGACTGACTTTTCCTTGGTAGACCCACTCAAGTTCCTCTAACCCAGGAGCAACGGACCGATCTACTAGTCCTCTATCAACAGCATCAGAAACTGGAAGCCTCATGCCTGAAGGATGGTGAATTATACCACCTTCAGCCACTTGCCTAGCCAAGACCTGATAAGCTTCCTCTGGTCTAATTAAGCCTTTGTGAATAGCTTGTTCTATAGGAACTGGAGACTTGGACTCTGGGTCGAGAACACCTTCCATCTGAAGCTGCAAACTGGCTTTCTTGAGGAATGTTGAGGAATCTGCATTCTTTCCCTTGCATGCCTTCTCCAGTGCTACAAGTTCTTCTCTATGATCGTCTTCAATCAGCCCCAGGTTTGCTGCTAGAGTCACAGAGACTTTCTTATCCCTACGCAGGTCAACAATCCCCCCAGATGCCACCTGGGCTTCCAGAAGTCGAGAGGCTGTGTTGGGATCAATCAACCCTGCCTGAGCTGCCTCCCTCACCCCACAGATCTGCCTTTTCTCCACATCAACAACCCCTGCAAGGGTTTTATCTGACTTTAGGACACCCCACATTAGATCTTCATCTAGTAAACCCTCCTGCATAACTTCCTCCATGGTAAGTGACTCCCCACTGCTGGCATCTAGGAAGCCCCCAAACAAACCGGCTTGAGCCATTAATTTAACAGCTGTATGGCCAGGAAGGACACCCTGGGCTACTGCCTCATCTGGCAGCAGCTTTTCCCCTTCTTCTGTCATTAGACCTCCCTGTTTGAGCTGCATGACCATCCTCTCCAGTTCAGCATCCTCTTCTTGCTTTTCCACTACTGCTTCAGAGATATCAACTTTTGGTTTAGCTTGCTTTGAGTCTGTCTCTTTTACAGCCACGTTTTGTTTTATAATTTCTGATTCAGCCTGGGAATCTTTTATATCTTTCCTTTCTTGGGATGCTGTTAATTTAACATCTTCATTTGGTTTTTCCCCTGGGATGAGCTCTTTGAATGTCTTCCTTTCAACATTATCCTCTGATTTGAGTGGTGCTGTGGCCATTTCAATAACTTCTGTTGTAGTTGTACTTCTACTGTCTCGCACAGGACTATCCATGGGTTGGTATTCAGTTTGTATTATTTCATTTGGGCTCTTTGTTATTTCATCGTTGAGGTATTTAGCTGAAGCTAAACTGTCCCAACTGGTCATTTCTTTCTTTTGTTCATCTACCTTTTCTCTTTTATCACCAGCAATTTCATATTTAGCTGAAATGGCTAAATCTTCTTCTATGGGTTCTGATGGTTGCTGCAGTGATTTGTTGTTTCCTTCCCCATCATGCATTTCTTCTAGGCCACTTCTATCGTTAATCTCAAAATCCTTACTTGGTGTGACTAAACTGGAACTGTCGTTGACACCTTCACTCACTCCATTACCTGCTAAACTAATCTTTTCCCCCATTTCCAGTTTATCTAGCTTATCTGTAGCCACACTGCTTAGCGGCTCAACCTGACGAGCAGATTCTCCAGCAACCATGTCAGCGTCCTTGATCATTATCATTAGTTCAGGGTCAAGCAGCACGAGGCGCTTTCCAGAATGAGCATCTACATAGCTGTGAGTCATGAGGTGAAACAGCAGCTTGTGTTTGGCTTGTTCTTCAGGATCCTTCCCATTAGTTGATGTAGTTTCCCACACAAGGCCTGTGGGAGATGATGGAGGCAGGGGAGAGGATGGAGGAGAGGAGGAGCTAGTGGAACCCCAGCTGTGGCGGTTTAGAGATGGGTTACCTGACTGGGTCATGTTGGAAAGAACATCTGGTATGTGGATTTCTTTGAGAAAACTGACCGCACTGGGATCTAATTCATTTTCAGCAGTCCTGTTCAGGGGCAGCACCTGAAGGGTTTCTGGGTTGTACAAAGCCCCAATGGCATGTCGTTGTCTCAGGGTGCTCCTTGCTAGATCCCCCGAGATCACACCTTGTTGAACAGCCTCAGCAATGGGTAAAACCTCTCCAGTTTCAGGCCAGAGCAAGCCCATAAAAGTCCAGAGAGACTCAAGGACCAACAGAGCCAAACGAGGGGAGAGAAGGTCCCTGCGAATACTCTCTTCTAAGTCCAGGCGCTCTCTACTGAAAGGGTCTAGAATGCCCCCATTTTGCAGTTGACGTGCTAACATGGCACAGGCTAGATCCTGGTCCATAAGCCCATGGCGAACTGCTTCATCAACTGTCAGTCGATGGCCAGATCGTGGGTCTGCAATACCACCGGCAAAAAGCTGAGCTTCAAGCAGTCGTACAGTAACTTTCCGATCAATCAGTCCCTCCTGCACAGCACGGAAAATACCGACTTTTCTTCCAGAATGGAGGCAAACTGTTCCTCCAGGTTGCTGCTTGACAGGGAAGAGAAGAAGCCCTGAATCATCATCGAGAACACACTGGAGCTGCAGCTCACAGAGATTTACTTTTTCAGCTGTGTTTGGATCAATCAGCTCTCTGTGTTGTAGTCTCGACTGGAGCTTGGTAATAATTCTGGGAGACAAAAGTCTCTTGTCTTCTGCTTGCTCCAAACTCAACATTTTTCCAGTTGAATGTCTCAATCCTCCAGTGTTCATCTGGAGTTGGAGAATGCGAAGTCCCACTTCCTCTCTGATTAGCCCGGTCTCCATGGCTCTAACTACAGGCAAGGCATTTTCTTGTTGTTCATCACTCACAGTCTTGGTGTTTTCCACCAAATACAGGGCGCTCTCAAGCTCAGACAGGGACTGTCTGGTATGGCTGTCAATTAGGCCTCGAGTTAGAGCTTGCTCCAGTGAAAGTTTGACAGGAGAGTCAGGTTGAAGGAGCCCACCCATAATGAGCTGGGTCTCTAGCAGAACGTGGCAGGTGTCCTGGTCAATAAGACCACGTTGAGCTGCTGGGAATACTGGGAATGTTTCCACTGTACTCAGGTCAATCACTCCAGCAATGGCAATCTCATTCTGCAAAAAGAAAGAAACCAAAATCCCAGTTGATATTCATTCTCTTTTCTTTATGACCTGGCAGTTTTAGCCAGCACGCATATTACGTAATGTTAATTTGTTATTATGTGACACTACACTATGACAGATCGTAGAATCAGGGAAAAAAAAAAGAGAAGAAAACCCACAACCACTTGCCACAAAACAGCTTATCCATGTTTAAAAATGCCACTATATATATTTCTGTTAGCAATTTGATAATTTTTATTTTTGACTTGTTTTACTTTCTATTAAATTAAAAGGCATTTTAATACTTACCATCACTATTCTAGGACAAGCAGTAAGCATGCAACAAAGCATATTCCTAACAAAAATGCAGAAAGAAGCGCTAGATAAGGGGAAACAACAGCAGAAAAAGGAACACACAAGTATTCAGAAGTTGAGGAGAATAAGAAAAACCACACGAGAAAAACTTAAAGGCAACGGTAAGAGAGAAAGCGAGCGCTACTTACCGTTTGGGCCCGTCCTGCTGTGCACACACTAATGGGCCAGTTTATGGCTCGGCAGAGCGAGGCGCGACAGGTGAGAAGCTGGTTGTTAGCGTTCTGCATGCCACTCTTCATTCAGACTCCTAACACTGCTTTGACGTCAAAACCTCAAACTGATCTAATGTTAAACTGAGTAAGGTACAAACTGAAACTATACTAAACCATGACTGCTCAGTGAAAGCTGATCGGGGGTGGGGCAAATATGTGGCAAATAGTGATAAATAACAAATATTTATCAGTATTTCCACATTTCTGATAGTAAGTTTACCTGCTGATTTGCACAGATTATGATTATTATTGCAGATTTGTATCTTTAACTGCATCACACATTACATAATACATTTCCAAGAGACTGGATGGCACTAAAACTAACCATGCAGCTGCTCTAACCTGCAATCACAAAATAGACTAATGATGTTTATCAAAGTCCTGTTTTGCTTTGTTTTCTGATCCTTGGATGTCCACAACTCTCCGTTGGCAGCTGTTAGTGATTTTCAAGCAAAATGCTGGTTTAAAAGTTTCACACATTAATAGTATGCATTAGAACAAACACAAAAACGTCATTCTCTCTCACACACACTCTTGTGATCTGGACACAACATGCTCAAATGGTGACGTTGTTTTTGTTTTGTTTTTGCATAGCTGGCCTTTGGTGCACTTACACTCTAAAATACAAAAGTGACTTCTTGAAAAGTTCTGCTTTACCTTTTACTGAGCATTTTTAGTAAAACCATAAAACATTTCCACAAAAATCAACTATGAGTGCAACTGTTAAAAACTAGGAAGTGTCATAAATGAGAGCTTCAAACCTGAAATTCTCTCACACGTCCAGGGATGATGTAATGTATTTCAAATGAAGGGGAGGAACACTTGTATGAGAGTGCGAGGGCTGGGAATGTGTGATTCCCCTTGGATGACTGTACATCTACATGGGGTAAACGTATGCAGAAAAATGCTAAAAAGCAATGCTGACTTTATGCAGTGGCATTTCACCACCGTATAAAGAAAAGTAACATTTTACTTTTTCGATGCTGGGATGACATAAAAATGTGGATGTACCTTTATTTTGACAGTTTCTAAGAATGAAAAGCAAAGCTCTACAGCTTTCCCCTCACTAGCGTCACCTGGGAAGCTCTGATCTAGTGCGGCACCACTAAGGCCGTGTATTAACCATGTTAGCAGCTCAGCAGATGTATTTTCTGATGATAATGATGATGACGGTGACAATGAGGATGATAAAAATCAGGGTTGGTGATAGTTAATGACATGAATGCAGGCTTTTATATGATAATGTGAGAGTGGATCACTCCATGCTGAGGCCCAGTTCAGACGGTGTATTCCAGTTGTTTCCTGTCCTTTTGACATTTCCCTTTAACACCCATATATTGATTAATGAGCTGCAGAGGTTTCTTATACCAAAAACAAAACACTGCAGTGTATTCTAGATGTATAAATTATTTTAGCAACCCTTATTTCTCCAGTGATGACCAAAAAGATGGTCATCCTGGTAGAAATGGTTATTACAGAGGATCTGAATACACATCTGAACAGGATCCGTCGGTGTTTGTTAAACCAAACCAAGTCAATGAGTGACATTCGTCAACACTGGTGATGTTTTTCAGAAATGCAAATCGGTGAACACACAACATGCTGAACAACATAGATGATAATTTGCTGGCCCACATATAAACTCACGCTTCGCTCGCAAAGATATTCAGACTCAAGGAACATTTTATAAAAGTACCTTTGTGGTTATTTTTGTTTAAGCTTGCATAAGCAGAATACATGTTTGCCATAAATCTGCAGACACCCTTCTCCCCGCTCGGCCCACCCCAGCCAAACCGATCTACCTTTCTTTCCTCCTCTTTGGCCAGTTGCTGCTCCAGCTGCTGCAGCTGTTGGGTGGAGCTGTCGCACAGCTGGTTGTAGGTGGTCTTCAGCTCGTCCAGCTGAGCCTCCACGTGTGCCCGCTCCTCTGGGGACAACCTACAGAAGAAAAAAGGGACAAGGTTAACAGGTGTAGTTAGGTGTTTAACATTAGTCTGCATGTGTGTTGGAAAGATGCTTTACAGTGGCTTTGACATAAAATTTATAATGTGATTGTTTGAAGTTGGCAGTTATCATCATCTAATCCTAACTTCTATTTACCCGCTGGTTGCTACAGAAGTGGCCCCTGTGGTGCGTGCACTGCTGGCTGGGAGGACAGTTTAAAAATCATTGCTCTCTGTGAGGAGTCCATGCATGTTAACTTACTTGCTGGCCTGTTTCGACAGAAGGAAGACCTGTGTGCTCCTTATAGCTTCAGCCACCTGATCTTTCTTGGCTGCTAGCTGTTCATTGATGGCCTGCAGAAAAAAACAGATGAAGAATCTATTTGACAACATAACAACCTTCATGTACCACTAAACGAGGTACCAACATAACAGTCTCCTTTGCATTCATTGCATATGTATAAACAGTACCTGTTGAGCAGCCAGAGAAGACTCGGCGTTGGGGCCACCAGCGCGTCCCTGGAGGCCTTTGACCCAGCCCAGAAGGTCTGAAACCTGCCCCACCCTGGCCTGTTTCTCCTCCTCCACCTCTTTCTGCACAGATAGAGGCAAGAAAGCAAAAATTTATGACACTAAACAGTAGATTTCACATAAGATCCCTTTTTTGTCAATTCACCTGTGCAGCACATACAGTATGAGATATCACACCTTTGTGTCTCCTGAACAAAGACGCCTCTATTCACACGTTTCAGGCAGATGACCTGTGATGACATATCACAGGCACCACCTGCAGACATACACCCTTCTCATCACAAACATCCCTCAGTTCTTATACAGGTTTTGACACTGTACTCTCTGCCTGTGGTGTCGCGTCACCTCCTCCGGAGGCTTCTGATAACTGCACCTTGCATGTTAACTCTAGACACCCAGTATGGGGATGCATTGCGAGCGGTTTGGACTGCAGTGCCAGCTGCACATCAATTATTTGGAGCTGCTAGCTGCTTTTCCAGCTTTCAAGCATTTCTGCCCAGTTCTGATAGACCAGTACGTCCTGGACAAAACAATTAACTCTACACTTCCCAGTTAAAATTTTCTCACTTTCTGTTGTTATGTTGCAGGTGTTGCTTCTCTGCGTTGCCTGCCGAGAGGTCAGATTTGATAGCCAGATCTCTGCTAGTCTGGTGGCAATACTCAAAAGCATAGGAGCTTCATCCACTCAGGGAACAGAAGTTATAATAGCAACTCTTCGATTCAGTGAGCTACAGCAACCACAAGTAGTGTCTAAGTAAATTAAACAGTTAATAATAGATGACCGCTGTGTAAAGCAAGAAAGTCACTGAAAGAGAATCAAAGTGTCACCTCCTCCTCCTCCAGTCTTCTCAGAGCATCGCTGATGTACTTCACATGCTGGGTTGTTAAGGTCACTAAGGCTGTGTAGCGTGTGCGCAAGTCCATGAACTGAAGAGATAATAAAAACCCCAAACAAACATCACTAACTGCGGGATATTAGATTCAGACAAATACAAAACACACAAACTTTATTTACTTAAAACAATAAAGCTCCTGCAATGATCACGATGGTAAACAGTTATCCAATTACCTCCTGAGTGATAGCGTCAGAGGAAGAGTGCATCCTTCTCCTCTTGACAGGTGATTTGTGCATCGACTCTACAAAGGCTCTGAATGTCATCAGCTGTAGTTCATAATCCTACAAGATAAAAGCACGAGAGGAATCAAGTTTCCTGCGTACCTTCACTCCGAGACACGTCTGTCACGGTTTCTCACCTTCACTGAGGCACAGTATTGTTTGGAATGAGTCTGGCACTCGTCTAGTTTGGTCTGATTCTGTTCGATCTCAGCTACCAAGGCCTGGAAAGGAAAACAATCAGAATTTATAAATGTTTAGGCTCAAGTCGTTTTTCTCATCTGGACACATGTTGTAAGTCAGAGGATTCAGCGGCACTAACAGTCTGCTGGGCCAGTTGTTCCGACAGCGCTTTGCTGTCCATCTGTCCCGGCTGTGTGTTTTCTTGTCTCTCCGTCGTCTCTTCGATCCACTTGATCAAAGCGGAGTGGCCGTCTCTGTACTGCTGCAGGGAGGAGCCCAGAGCTTCAAGATCCGCTCGTCTGCAGAAAAAAAGAAAACTACCTTCAGATCCTTTTCCACACTAACGTCCTGATAAGTTCAGCATCCAGTTAGTTTTTCTAAGCAGATCGTTACATCGTTTGTCACAACACACGTGAATCGTGCTCCTCCTTTTCTTTTTAGGCATCTTCACTCACCGTGTCTCCATCTGTCTTTTGATTCCACTCCATCTTTCTGTTATCTGATTGGCTTTGTCCTGGTAGCGCTCGAGCTCAGGGCTGCGGTCCGGGTGGAGCCTGTTGAGCTTAGACCCCGCCTCTTTGGCCTGATGTACCTCCATCTGCAGAGACTGGAATACGCCTTCCTGCTCACCAAGCTCAGCCTGCCACTTCTGAAAGTTAGAGGTTAGAGGGTCAGAGGTTCATCTTTATAGAGACATGAGAGGACTTTATGTGATGGTGAGGCTTACCCCCAGTTGATCTCTGAGGTTCTGAATGGCTGTTGTGTCAGCAGGAACAATGTCTTCCTCACTTAGTCTGTTCTCGTACTTCCTGACTTGGCTCTCTGCTTCATCCAGGCTACGGATCAGGACATCCACTGTTTTTAACCTAAAGATGTAAAAAAACAACAAATCGTATCATCTGGGGAAACAAAAAGAACAGAGAAGTTTCACGTGACTTCTAAAAATCTAACTAACTTTTCAAGGTAGACAGCTGAGAGGTTGTGCAGTTTGTCCATCTTCTCCACAGCGTGATTGAGCTCCGACCGGAGGACAGGAACGCTGGACGAGGTCGGCTTCTCCTCGAAGAACTTAACGCAGCGATGAGACACGTCACCCAAACTGGAGCGCAGGCTGTCCAGCTCAGACCGCAGCTTCTGCATAAAAAGTATGTTTTTAATGGTTTTTTGGAACCATCTTTATTTTTAAACTACATGGTGACAATCTTTAAAATTTTAATAAACACTGCTTTGCTTCATCAAAATAGCTTCCTCTGTGGTAAATGTTTCGAAACTTCCACACTTCTTAAGCCATACTACTCAATACCAGTTGTAATCATCATCATCGCTTATTTGCTTATTTATAAGGAACCCCAATAGCTTCCACAACAGTGGTTGCTAAATGTTTGCTCAAATAAAATATTACTCAATAAAGTGGATGCAAAATAGCGTCTTACATCCACAGTCAGGTTTTACTATTGTGAAAATATAAACATAAATATCAATAACATTGAGACAAAATACACAAATTTCCATTATTGCCCTCTTACAATATTTACAGTAATTAAAAGCTGCCTAAATAGACTTTTAAGTGTTTTTTGAAATTATGAATAGAAGCCAATTCTCTAAATGCATAAGGCAATTTATTTCGCTTAAAAGATGCTTTAAATATATATATTATATATATTTATTATAAATATATATATTTTTGGCCGCCTTATTCTGGACTAACTGAAGTCTGTTAAGATCTGTCTTGTTAGCTGCTCACCAAAAATGCTGACTTGTATGATGAGTATTTGCTGTGATATTTCTTGGTTAATCCAAAAACAAATCTATCAATGGACGAGCGCTTCTTCCTCTGGCTTTACAGACGATGACAACAATATACTGCAAAAAACCCTCAGTTCTTTATAACATGGGTAATAACTGTGTGCAAGCAGCAGATGGAGCTCAAACTCACCTCCTGCTCTCTAATCTGGACCGTGTTGTCAGCACCATCACCTGACAACAGGATGGGAGGCGGAGTCTCAATACTTCTCATCAGTCTCTGCTCAGCCTCGTTAATACAAAGGGTGATGTTCTGCAGCTCTGACAGGTACGACCGAGAGACTGACTCATCCTTCTCCACTGGAGAAAAATAAAAGATGAGGAACGAGGTGGATTATTTTCATTAACAGATTAAGACTGTCATTTTGAGACACGCAGAGCTATTATTTGCATCAGTTTGACTGGTCAGAGGTCAGCAAGAGATTAACTAAATGTATCCGTGTGTGAGGTCGTCCATCTTCACTCACCGGTCTCCATGTTGAGCAGCAGGTCCTGGCAGTGTTGCTGGGCCTGCTGAACGTCCTTCTCGAGCTCTCGTCTTTCGGCCGGCGTGAACAGCGAGCTCTCTTTGCTGTCTGACAGAAAGTCGGCCATCTGGGACTCCAGGTGATTGAGGACGTGCTCCCGCTCTGATGGAGACTGACTCTGAACCTGAAAGTTGAGACAAGGAGGGAGAAGATAAATATAACGGAAGAGAAGAAAAGAACCACAAATTGAAATCATCACGGCGAGAGAATAAAATCCAAATTCATAGCCGTCACATTTAAACGCATGGAGAGGATCTCACCGTGTCCAAGTTCCACCCAGATACAGTCTTGATGTCTTTGAGCAGGTAGTGCCACGATACCACACTCTTCATGTTCACATGGAGCTGATGCCACAGGGACATGACCTTCTGGTACAGCTGCTCAGCTCTGTAGACAAAACACAAGGAACATGAACATTAGTCTCTAAAAGACTAAACAAAATAGATTCAGATTAAAAGGACGTCATTTTATAAACCAAACTCAAGCTCAACAGTCAGATAATCTCTAGGAAACAGTTTCTTAGGATTTTGGACTGATGTGAAGGCCGAACTTTCCTACTCTGTAGTGCTTCCTGAAGTCTACGGCCTCGCTACGCTACGTATTGTGGAAAATTGTGGCTTTTGTGCATTAAAGACTTAAAGAAAATCAACTATAAAAAAGTAAATAATCAGGACAGTGCTATCCAGAAGAAATGTTTAATACATTCACAACACCAATGCACGTTTCCAGTAGGTGGCTCACCTGCTGGCTGTGTCGATGGCCTCCTGGTTTGGAGGCGGGACGGTGAAACACACCGAGGGGACCATGGCTTCGTTCCCCGTCGGACTGATCACTTTCCACTTGGTCCTCTGAGAGTTGTCCTGCAGCACACACTCCTCTCCTCGGCCTATCGTGATCTGAGAGTATGAGGCGAGGCGCAGGGAAGGACAGATGAGAGCGGAAATGGAGGTTATGAAAATGATGTTGGAAATGATGTAGAGAACAGGGTTGACAGCAAGAGAGAATATTAAGAGAAAGGTTCACAAAGCGAGGGAGTTGCAAAAGATGATGGAGAAAGAATGGAAGGAGAAATGCCCAGAAGAAAGCAAGGGAGGAGGAAAAAAGGGGGAAAAACGCGTAAATCAAAAGCAAACAGCAAAAAAACCTCATAATGCAACACAAAATGCAAAAATTCATGGACTTCATGAAATTAGCAGGAGCCCTAACATGACGTGATATTAGAGAAGCTGAGCGAGGACAATGCCATGTGGTGTGAAAGCTGCTTTGCACCAGTAAAGGCTTTTATTGTGAAAGCAGCAAATATATTCCAAACTCAAAGCGAAACTTCCTAAAACCTGAGCTGGGTTTGAATAATTTAACGAGGAAATAAACATTAGTGACACGTTATCTGCAGGAAACCCAGCAGAGGATATAAACAGAAGACAAACGAGTTTGGCTTTAAATTTCAGCGTTAGGGCTGCACAGCCATCCCCACCCGCCACCCTCTCTCACCCCTTCCCTGCACACACACACATACAACCATAATGCAAAGCTGTGCACAAACACTTAATACATGAAGATATATTGAAACGGAAATGTTATTTTCTGACTGACTGAATGAGCCTGTGGGGCACAGACGGGTTAAATTCAGTTCAGTTCAGCGATTACCACCTGCTCTTATCAACTGATCTCAGTCTGACACAAATCTGTGACTAAACATACGAAACTAAACTGATTCTGCATAAATATATGAAATCTGCAGAATTTTTTTTTTTTTCTGTTTGTATCAATCATATCTGAGCTGGATTTTACTGCATAAAGATAAACATCTATGCAAAAGAGTGACGCATTTTCCAAAAGACAATCTCCAAACCACTGGCTATTGTCTGACAACAATGCATCCAGCATTTTGGCAGCCTATTAAAAACCATGTGCATTCAGACACAATAACCTGTACACAGAACAGGAAGTCTTGGCCCGGGTAGCAGCTGGCTATACCGGAAACACCGAATCATTTGCAGTAATTCCCAGAGGCTAAGTTAGTACTTGGTTACTGATTTACAGATTGTTGCCATAATCAACTTTTGTGAGATTATCCTATCACCTGATTCTGGCTATGAGAACACCATAAACATATGCACATATAGAAAGAGTGACGTGTCACTTGGACATTATAATAAAACACTTAAATAAACATAATTGGCTGATTTGATTTGGAAAACACCACTAAATTATATTTTCCTGTAAAAACATAACACAATAAGCTTTCAGATTTTTGTTCCAGGGAGGAAATCCAGTAAAAGGTACTCTGAACCATTTCATGGGTAATTTCATCTAATTTATTCCAAGAAGTCTGAGAGTGCAGGCACAAAGTTTATTACCAATTATACAACCTGAAATCAGCTGATAAGAAAGCGGCACCTGGGGGCAGTACAGTGTGTGCAGTGTCAAATCTGAGGTGAGAGAGGGAGAATATAGGCAGCTATACCTGAACGTTTGTCTTGCCAGCCCAGCCGACAGACGAGGGGGAAGGGAGGGAAGAGAATGAGGAGGAGGAAGAGGAGGGAGTGAGAGGGGAGAGGCCAAAAAAAGGTACATGAGGGTATGGAAAGAAAGGAGAAGACACAGGAAAGTGAAGGAGAGAAAGATTACTTTTGGTTCATGTGCACGTTTGTCCAGATGTTTTTTTATAACTGTCAGCTGTGTGCGAGGTTTCGTCACGTTGCTTTAGATCAGTGATGGGGTGGAGGACCAAACCACCTTCATCCTTTACCTGGAAACAAGACCTCACATCTGGTATGCTTCAGGGAGCAAACCACCCTGGGCAATCTAACACATAGTAGACTAAATATAGCAGCGCTGGGGGCAGCTGTATGTCCGTGCCAAGCTCTCAGGGTGCAAAGAGGATGGGACAGATGTATAATTGATTAGCTTTTAGATTCCCAGAGGTCATCACAGCTGAATCTGAGAGTGAATCTCATAATGCCTGAGTTATCTTTCTTAAAGACTCAGTCAGAGTGTTTTCTGAGGAGGACAAAGGCAAAGGTCATAAGTTCTGGTTAATTATGTCCATTCAGTTTCCAAATTTCAACATGCTGGTTTTAAAAAAGAAAAGAAAAAGAAGAAATCCACTGCTGTGCGATATTCATCGTTATGGAGGAAACTGTTCATGTAGATGTTTACATCAATCTAAATTTCACGAGCAGAAAACAGTAGCTGAGTAAGGACTTTGTGGGGAAGTGCAGGGCGGGGGGGGGGCTAGTTGGTGGTGAGGAGCGAAACAATCGAGAGGTGAGGTCAGAGGTGAGTCGGTGCTAAATATGCACTTTTTTCTTAAACAAAGTCACAGATTTGAGGGACATGCCCACATGTTCATGAGGTGTAATGATACTGCTCTGGGTGCCGTACCTCGATCTGCTTGTAGTCACAGATGGCTTTGATGGGTGTTGTAGTTCCCAGAGTGCTCTCTGCACTGCGGGGGCGCAGCTGCACCACCGTCTTGGCCCGGCCCACCAGGCTAGCTACTGTACTCCGATACTCAATGAGCTGCTCCTTCTCCTCCTACAGGAAGGAAAACAACGGCAACATTAAACATTGAACCTCTTTATGAAGACTGTACATGTGTGGATTTACAATAACATTCATCTAAAGGCATTTTTTTCCATTGTAAGGTAAAGATCTATGTATCTGAGAACTTAAAGCAGGGATGTTAACAGCATGCTGACCTTTCCATTAGGTAATTATTCGATAATTACCCATGTCACATGCCATAAATAATAAACAATGTTAAAAAAACTACGGCAGATCTATCAGGTTGCATTTTAGATACATTTTAACAGATAAATATGTAATTAAACACCAAATATATAAAAATTCTAAATATCTGTAGCAAAATGCAGTGTATGGAAGTCAATCCAGCATCTACGGTGGCCCTGAGAGGCCAAACGGAGTGCAACTTAAGAAAACACCAGCAATAAGAAAAATGCTCCAAAAGCACACAAAACACAACAAAAAAGGGTAAAACGACAACGGAAATAGAAAAAAAACACAAGGGAAGTGTTTCTGGGGAAACAATAACCCCACGGACTAGTTGCAGGAACCAAAAATATGCCTATAATTGCACTGGGAGACACTTAAAAGAAGTGGAGGATCTATCAGTTTTGTGAGGAAAGCAAAGATGAGAGGTAAGTGCGTCATCAGTATTATATGAATCATGATAAAACACGCCTACCATGTTTTGGGTTCCTGCAACTGGTCCGTCGGGTTATTGTCTCCCCAGAAACACTTATCTTGTGTTTTTTTTCCCCATTTCTGTTTTTGTTTTTCCTATTTCCATTGTGTTTTGTGTGCTTTTGCAGCATTTTTCTTATTGCAGTCCGTTTGACCTCTCAGGGCCACCGTAAGCAGCAGATGTTTCAGTCTAAATCACAAATAACGTTGGAGAAATCCGTGAATGAGTTTACAAAATCTTCAGAAAATCCTTCCAGTAGACATTTAGATGTTTCACCCTATATCATCTTTCCTCAAGTTTTTCATTTTCACACCACAAAATCCACCCAAATGATATTTAAGCAACATTTTCTGTCTGAAGTCCTTCAACACATAATCAGCTTAACGGCCTATTAGCCTGTAGCTGCTGAGATGAGTGGGCCTGCTGCTTCCTGACTCAGCTGCCCATGTTAGCCTGACCACTAAGCATTAAACATTTAACATGGGCTTTTCACCCTGACAGGTAGAATTACATTTCACTTCTCTCTCGCCCCTAAAGCAGAAGCAGAGAGAGTCATTAAGGATTCATTAGAGAGGGAGACAACAAGGAGACAGTTACAGGTACAGGAAAGAAAACACTGAATGGAGCCGAGAGTTAGACACAGTCTGAGGCAGAGAGCTAATAACTTCATACATAACACCCCAGGAATGAATTTCACAGTGAGATGGCATTTGCTGCAGTCAGCAGGACCAGTGACAAACATAATTTACACAGACATAAATTAAAATGTGGATGCATGAGGAATTCTAGTTAATTACAACCACAGGGTGTTAAGGACTTCTTTAAAACAAATTAGATCACCAGAGAAGCCTTGCACTAAAAGAAGACCGTGGATAACATGTATGACAGCATTATGATAGCAAGAAATTGTAGTAACACAGGCTGCAGGTTAGCTTGAATGATTACAGTCATGTTATTTCATTATTGGCACTGGATTGCCCAATCAAATTTCTTAACGTAACCAGCTTTTCCTTACCTTACCTGTGAACTCATCAACCAGTTTTTTTCATTTTTACAACAGAGTTTAAACTTCCATTGTTTTCATTCAAATTCTGTTCTGTTCATTCTAATTCCGTTCTGTACATTCTAATTCC
>NW_005187775.1:207957-209995 GCF_000239375.1 Pundamilia nyererei | reverse complement strand
ACAACTGCAAGATACAGACTGCAACTAACAGCATAATCCAGCGCGCCAGCCGTGATCGTATAGTGGTTAGTACTCTGCATCGTGGCCGCAGCAACCCCGGATCGAATCCGGGTCACGGCAGCGTGGTCTGACGGTAAATAATGTCTGCTGTTCTTTTGCGCATCGTACAGGTCACTGTTCAGGTATATCAATCAATCAGAACTTTATTTGTCACATGCAAGTTGCCCTGCAGTGAAATGGGAACCCCCCCCCACACACACACACACACACACCTTACATACACAACACAGACATCACATGGGGAGACAGGTCGGAGATCGGTAGTATTACGGGAAAAACACTGAATTGCACAATACAATGGGAAAGTCCAAGAGTGAAAAAAGAGACCTCTACTCATGTTGGGCTCATATGGGAGGACAGCATGAGAACAGTAAACAAAAAAACACCTCTGCACAGAAAGCACATAAATGTCCACAGCACAACATTGTGGAGCACGTGACAAGCAACAGGGGTGGGTGGGGGGTGAGGAGTAATCCGAAACAAACACTGCAGCCATCCTGCCCTACGCTATTATTCCAGTGCTGGGCCCAGACCCGCCGTGTTCTCCAGGAGGGAACAAGCATAGAAGAGGTTGGAAAGGGAGGCGGGGATCAGTGAGTGCGTATCAGTGTATGTGTGTGCGTGTCCAGAGTTCAGCTGAGACAGTGTCCTTCGCCCTGCCAGGCTAAGTAAACAGTCTTCCAGCCAACCCAGGTGGCCTTGCATACAATGGGAAGAACAGTCTAAACACAGTCGTTATCAGGGTGTTTTTGTTCAGCTCCAGCCTTGAGACCGCAGCTGGCGCCGAAGGGATAGCTGCATGGAGTGATGGTGGTTTTTACTTTAGTGCGAACAACTCATGAGAATTTCAAAGCTTTTCTAACAGTCCGACACTGGTCTCTCAATCTCCCGTTGGAGATCCGCCCTGTTCTGACGGTAAATAATGTCTGCTGTTCTTTTGCACATAGTACAGGTCACTGTTCGGGTATATATAGTGGAGCATATTAGGGAGAGGTTCCTGAACAAGGAGATAATACGTATTTTATCTTACTTCAAAGGCAACAAATGCTTGTGGTATCTAACCACATATGAAGAAGTCATTCAGTGACAGTCCACAAAGGAAAGATTAGGCAGGAAACAAGTCAGAATGGAGGGAGAGGTCTGATCAAACGGACACTGCTAAACACCAATCTCCACCTTAAAGAAGTTGAATAGGATGATTCAATGTTCCTGTCTCAGTTATTATCTCTGTCAAACAAAAGTTCGGCTGCTTCTTTGTTATGTCATTTAAAGGTACCTGCAGGACCGGCCTAAGAAAAGCATCTGTTTGTGACACCCGCTCTCTCGCACACCTCTTTAATAAGAGGACATGGATGCTGCTCTGGCCTGTGGAGCGATGCCCACACTAACCCTGCCATCTGCTCGAAGTCAGAGGTGTGTGTGTGTGTGTGTGTGTGTGTGTGTGTGTGTGTGTGTGTGTGTGTGTGTGTGTGAGAAGTAGGTGCAAATATGGCAGGCTTGCAAATGTGCCATGGGGGGGAGATGATTCAGGACTCTGTAACAGATTACTTTGCCCTGTCACATGAGGTGCTGCAGCCGCCCGAGGCAGAGCAAAAACAATCAGGAGGACGCTGCAACACCAGCAGCTCAGCTACTGCAGGTCTCTGATGCTATAGTGGTTAGAAAAATGCTGTATCATTCCTGATAATATGTCAGTCTGGGAGTATACTGAATGTTTGAGTTTGCACTTTGTGCACACGGTGGAAGCAGAGATTGAGGATGCTCAGTTATCTGGGATAGAAGTGTGCTACTTAAAATGTTCATTGTACAATATTTTCTGGTTTGCACATGACTCTGCAGCTGTGACTCAGAGTGGTACGTTTGATGGTTTGAAACCTGGTTCTTCTAGTACTTAGGTCAGAGTGGCTCCAGGTAAGACACCACCTTCATAATTTGCCCCTGGGGTGTGTTAAAGGTGTGTGAGTGAAACCAAAGCACT
>NW_005187775.1:185002-207895 GCF_000239375.1 Pundamilia nyererei | reverse complement strand
TCTAGTACTTAGGTCAGAGTGGCTCCAGGTAAGACACCACCTTCATAATTTGCCCCTGGGGTGTGTTAAAGGTGTGTGAGTGAAACCAAAGCACTCTCAACTAGTCTCTTACGCACAAGGGGTCGCCACAGCAGATAGCTGTGCATGTTTGATTTGGTGTTACACCAGATGGCCTCTTCCTCCCAGGATCAAATTGGGGATGTTTGTTAAGCACTACACTATGGAGCCGCTTCTTGAAATTATCTCGCTAAATGGAGACACGATGTCAAACAACCTCTGTTATTGTCTCTCTGTTATCGGTCACTGAGCTCCAGTAGAGGTTAACATGACACAATTCTTTGCAGTAAATCTAGTGAAAATAAAAAAAACCACAGTCGGTCTTTCCTTCAGCACCATAAATCTGTCTGGCATAGAAGAAACTGAATATTATTCGTAAGACAGAAAGCAAATGTGTAGATACCATTGAGTCCTGCAGCAGGTCTTCCAGTTTGCTGAGCCTGCTGTTCTTATCACAGGTATATTGTCTCTTGATGGTTTCCTGGAGCTGGCGGAGGTATGACTCACAGTCCCGGGCGTCAGTCATGAACTGACAAAAGTAAAAATGGATTTGCATGTAATAACACAAAATCATTTTAATATAAGCCTAATTATATATGTGGATGAATTCTTTTGCCAAACTCAGAAAAATAATTTAAATAAGAATTTCAGCCTCACCTGGAAGTACGCCGTGTTGTCTTTGAGATGCTGCTCCACACACAAGCAGAGCTGGTCCACCCACTGCCACTGGGTCTGCAGGGCTGCACTGTAAGCCTGATAACAGGGAGATGGATGGATATTGAAAGTTGGTGCCATGCTAAACTTATGTAAGAGGTCCTTTAGGGGAAATAAGTGAGATTTTTACAGTCTCCGATCATATAAACTGCCTGTAATCTATCTGCAAGGCTCTAACTGGGATGTTAATCAGCACAGACAGAGTCAGCGTTTCACCCAGCCAGGGGTTTCTGGCTCTCAGCAGTGATAGGGGACAAGCAGCATTAGCATGAGACTGGTATGAAAACCATATCCCAAATAAGTGTAGCTACACCAGTATTTTAAAATGTACATAGTAATTCCTGCTCGTCGCCAAGGAAGGCTTAGAAAAAGTGAGTGCAGAGTGAATAAAAGAGCATTTTAACAAAAGCAACGTGGTTGATTTGTTCCAGACAAGCGAGCCACGGATACGGAAACCCAGCGTCTTTAAAGGTCATCCAGCCCGAATGAATAAAAATCATGAAATTCACCTCCACGGTCTGCTTGGCAGGATGGTTCTCCTGACACAGACGGCTGGCCGTTTCCTGGAGTGACCGCATCACATCTCGTTTTTCATCCAGCTCTAACCTCATTTCCTGCAGGCAGAACAGGAAGCGGGGAAGGTTAAAGGTGAAGACAAACAGTCTAATGTAAAGTTACTCTTTATATGTTGGGAGGTAAACAAGACTTTTATCTTGACTTTAAATACATGTGGAAACCAAGTGAGGTTAAAGGTTTGCAATTTGTGACGGAGGAAACCGTCCATGTGTGCGTCTCTCCTCTTCCTCACACTCACACTGTATAATTCTTTCTTTGCGTTCGTGTTGGTGTTGTTGTCGCTCCAGTCGTAGGCGATCTCCTCCTCCTCCCTCTCGTTGAGCCAGATCAGCTCGTCAGTGCATTGCGACACAAACATGTGCAGGCTCTCCAAGCTCCGCAGGCGCCATGACGAATGTTCCTATGGCAACCACACAAACAAAGCCCCATGCTAATCAGCAGTGCAGAAGCAAATACTGCAAAAGGATCCCTCTTACTTGGAAATTTGAATTACACTGACGATCCTGATGCATCTTCCCAGAAAACTAATGACAAACACTGCCCCATGTAAGAGCCCAATGTCCTGCATGTAATTCCTTAAAGGGTGCTGAACGCTAAAATCAAATTTGGATAGTGTTGTGATGGCAATTGTTTTAGTGCAAGTTGCCCATGTATGCAGGTGTAGAAATATTTGCCTTTTCTTCACTTGTGTTGGGAAAAAGTAATTTAGAAAGACTCTGAAATAATGTCTATTTACAGAAATCGTGACCTGTAAAGAGGTGGAGTAAATTTTAAAAAGTAAATAAATCTGAAAACCTTTTCATGAGCAGAGAACTCTTTTCTTTCTAACAAACTACACTCACTGAGCGTCCATCTACACTTGACAGGATATAAACTCAACTGCGGCTCCCTCGGCTGAGCTGTAACGTTAGCCAGCCGCACATTTTATTTTGGTTGGTGACATAGACAGATGGATAAATGGCGATACAGGCCAGAGGAGAAATGCATAAATATTTCAAAGTGAGCTGTGCCTGTGGTTTATTTTCCCCTTCTTTGTCCTGAATGTTATTAATGCATTTAATACATTTAAAATAGCTTTTTTAGAGGTAAATCTACAAGCACATACTTCTTAAAAACCCACAGAAGCCAAGAAGAAAAACAGATTGAGAGGAATAAGTATCGATGTGATTACAAATATATTATGGGATGAATAGAAAACAGAGGACACAGAAGAGACAAAAAGGGGGGACATTTAGGGGCAGCAGGAGAAGACAGCGCAGATGCAGATTTGTGCCACGCTATAATGGGATTAACTGAGGATGCTGGGTGAGCTGGGGAAACAAAGAAGTGCAGAGGAACTCAAACACACACAAACAAAGCCACAAGCCCCTCTGAGCTGAGACTGACCAGTAGTTTGCAGTATTGGTTCTCCAGCTTGGCCAGCGTCTCAGAGTAACTGCTCTTGAAGTTGGGAGAGACTTTAGCCTGGAGGAGAGAAAGAGAAGCCTCGTTACAAAGACCATCACTGCACAGACGCCCGTGTTTGCAAAGGGAGGAGGGATGCGTGAACCTCGTAGCTGCGTGCCTCCTGCAGGCTGTTCATCAGCTCTTCAATCGCAGTGTGTATGTTGTTGTGCTCGTCGAGGTTTTTTTCTACAGAGGTGAGGTCTGCACCCCACTCGGCGCGCTCCAACAGCTCCTAAAACACAAACACAGAATGATTTACCCACTGAAAATTACAGACATCTTCTATTAGATGTCTTTGAATGCTTTTAAGACCTCGCTTCAGTTGAATGTGATATTTTTAGGCTTGTGACGACTTCTGAACCATATGTGACTTTTTTACAAATTCTGATTCATGTTTTATGATATTTAGGATGCTTTAAATTCATATTTCACCAAATTACTACATTTTATTTTCAGTATTTAAATAATTTAATAATAAAACAGCGTATAAAATAATCAGCAGTAAAAACAACAGCCCTAATTTTAAGAGAGGCTGACAGAGACTGACCTGCGTCTCCTCCACCCATCCGAGCAGCTCGTAGATGAACCTCAGGCTTCCTTCGTCCTCTGATGAAGACATGGCCACCAGCTGGGACCGAGCCATCGGTCGCCGCAGGAGTGCGGCTCCGACCGCTCCCACAGCTCCCAGCAGCGTCTGACCCAGAGACAGGCCCGTATCAGGGGGTCTCTGGTGGGTGTGCTCTGTCCCCGTGGTGCCCAGGGCCTGAGAGAAGTGGCCTTTCCTGTAGATGCTGGAGCACTGCAGTCTGAGGGAGACCAGCTCCTCTTGTAGGCGGGAAACTCTGATAAAGGAAAAGAAAAAAGCACATAACTGATCACATTATTATAAACCTATGAAACATTTAATAATCTTTGACAGTATGATCCTGCTACAAAGCTGAGTTCTTTTTTTTAAAGGTACTGCTGCTTTAAAGGGCAGCACACAGTGGCAGATTTACAAAATAGTTGTTTCATTAGCTTTCATAACAGCAGTTCAAATTAGACGGAGCAGCATGCTGATGAGACGCAAAATGAGGACACGCTTTCCATCATTTTTTGACACCACTGGTTTATATCAGTGAACACTAGATGCAGAGGAGGATACAATAGGTATTAATACAAAACAAAAACACAACAGGCAACTTGTTGACCTATAATGAGTAGCTTGTATTCCCAGCTATTAATCTAAATTGTCCAGATCATAACAATTAATTGAAGACTGCTGTGATAGAGCTGAAACTGCCTAAATCATTTTAGGTCTATAAAATAATGCAGAAATCACAAAAATAAATTAAACCAATATTAAATTAAGGAATATAAAGAAATTAAAAGGTGTAATAAGAAAAGATTAAGGTTAAAAAATGAAATAAGTAAATAAATAGAATTAAATAGATTTATAGATATATATTTTTGGGACATTTAATTACTTTAAAAATAAATAAAACAGAATCACTAAGAGGGTTTTTTTGTATTAATTTTTGAAATGCTGGCATGTTTGGTCCTTCAAAAAGACCAAGCCACTGACTCCATCCCACCACCATGACTCACCTGAACACCAGCTGCTCCACCTGGTAGTATTTCTCATCTCTCAGGATTTTGAGCTCCTGGTAGAGTTGTTGAATCAGAGACTCGCAGTCCTGCAGGTAACAGGCCAGCTCTCTCTCGCACTGCACGCCCTCGCCGCTCTCCGCTCGAGACATGTCCTGGAGACCAGGGGAGGGATCATTGATCAGTTTTGTTTGGCTTTTCTGTTATTATGAAGTATGACGACCTGAGGATTCGTGTTTACACAGAGATAAACTCAGTAAACAGTAAAGTGGAATCAAAGTGGACAGCAGCAAATACTAGCAGGAGCAATAAATTGAAAATAAATATATAAAAATCAGGGTACAAATAAACTCCAGACCCAGCACATCACTTATTCTGCCTAACATGCCTTCATTCAGGCAGGAAGTTGTGCTCAGGCCGAGGAACACAGTCAAAGGAAGGAGTGAGCATGTTTGCAGAGGGCAGGGGAAGTGGTGTGTAAATATTTACGGTCCCAAAAGAGCGCTCACGTTTACGGCTTGGTCACATTAACACCCTGTAAAATACTCGGCCAAATTATTAAACAGTTACCCAACATAAACCCAGGGACTCTGTGTGTGTGAGAGGAAATTAAATGGATGTGAAGTGAGAGAGGTTCAGCGCTCACAGCCTGGAGTGTGTTCTTAGCGAGCGTGAGTTTCTCCTCGCAGTCCAGAGACATGTTCTGGATCTTATTGGCTCTCTGGAGCAGCAGGTCTAGCCTGTAAATGCACACAGAAGATGATGAAAAACAAATGGTATCAGCAGTTATGATTTAATTATATGCAACATGTGAAGAGATTTGTGTGTGTGTGTACCTTTCCACAGCTGGCCGGAGAATCTTTTCTCTCTCCAGCATCTCCAGGATGAGTTTACCCCAAACCTCCTCCAGGTCATTGGGATGAAGGCCCTGAGGAAGCTTAATGCGACCAAACTCTATCCACACCTGGAATAAACAAACACGTGCAGCGTAAATACATGCCACACATCCCAACATCTGTTAGTACAAGCCAGCTATGGTTTCCACATTTTTCATAATTGTTAGGAGGGTGATTCTTTTAAATAGCGCTCCCATTAAATTGCATTGCATTGGAGTCCTTCTAAAAAACTAAAATAAAAGCTGCTACAGTCTGTGGAGGCAGCTTTTTAACAGAGCTCGCCAAGGTCAAAATATGGTCACCTCTACCTCCTAAAAATCCAAAGCCGTGAAGCTCAAGACGAGGCTTCAAAGTGGGACGCGCTACCAAAGCCATTACATCAGTGACCCCATTTATGAGCAATCATAAGTCACGCCGCAGAAAAACCCCGGTAACATCAGCTGAGTGAGAATAAAATGGGAACTATTATCGGCTATCATGTGTTTGTTTACAATCAAACAATCTGCTGCTTTGATAACAGCTCGACGAAAGAAACGACTTCGCTTCGGGAGGCGAACGTGTGACTCAGCGCACACAAACACGCTGCCAACAATGTTCTCCAACTTCCTCTCGTTGACACAATCCCCCTGAGCTCGACCTCATGATGCACGGAAAGGTGCCAAGTGCTGGTCGCCTTTTCCTTCCTCGTCTCCACTCTTCATTTGTTCTTACCTCCAGCAGTTTGTAGAGGTGTTCGATGTGACCTTTCTCGATCTCCTTCGCGGGGATCTCCGTCTCTTTGAAATGGACGTACTCATTGTAAAGTGCCTGAAGAAGGAGAGAAACAGCGTTATGGAGTCTGTGTTAACGCAGGCTTTGTTTGAAGCCAGCACCTGTTTTCAAAGGTTACAGCTTCCTAATCACCGCCTGCCTGAGGGGGTCATTCGTGACGTGAATCGGCTCTTTTTCTCCACATCTCGAGACACTTCGTCAACCATTATTCTTTCTACTTCAATCTAACACCTTCTTCTGCAAATTAACTCACTGACTCTTCCTTTATTTCGCCTTTAATCTGAATACACTGCTGTGTGACGTTTCCACATTATTAAACCCTTCTACTCTCCCTCCTTGTGTCCTCCCTTTATTTGCTCTCTCAAGGTTTCACTGAAATTGTTTGTCAGCTGCCTTATTCAAGGCTACACGTCTGTGGGATTGCAGATACAAAGCTGGGAAGACATACAGGGATTCGATTACCACCACAGTCAGATGCATTCATGTTGCTGTCAAGCAAATTTGCATAAAAAACACCAGCTAGAATGAAGGTAAATCTGTATGTCACCAATTTTCCCAATGCTGGGTGAAACATTACACGTTTTAAGTGCCGTTTGTCGGTTTATCAGCAACATTATGCAAAAACCACCAAACTGAATCTCATGAAACTTGGAGAAGTGCAGCGTGAGCAAAGTGGAGAGTCGCAAAATATGGTGCGGGTGCAGATCAAAGAGCGGGTCTGGGAATTATCATAATTACTATTTAATATTACAAGATTGAGCTTCTTTTTTTCATAGACTTACAAACCATCAGACAAATTTAATGAAACTTGGAGAGCAAGGCCAAAGAACGAGCTCGTTAAATTCTGGCTGGTGTCCAGATCACATTATTAGGAATAATAAAGTTCGGGGGATGGGTACTGACCTTACGGAGGGACGCCCTGAGTGCTCTTCTAATATATAATTTAGAATAATGATCACTTCAACTTACTCGAGTCTCCTTTATTTGGCTTATTAGGTGGTTTTCTTAAACATGGACTCTCGCACATCTAAATATTTAAAAGAAAACTGTCGTGTTCACCTTGAGTTCTACGGGGTTTTGTGGGAAGTTCTTGTTGGCCATGAGGGCCGTGTGCTGGCGGCTCCACTGGAGCAGAGACGAGAACCTGGACTGGTACTCCGACCAGCGCTGATCCACCTCCTGAGGATGGGGGAGAGAAAGAAAATGTCGCAGACGTGACAGAAGCTGTTCATTAGTGGGAAATCATGCATCACACATTCACACACTGCCTGGCAACAGGTAGGCTGGCTCATAATGAATGGCTGGAACAGTTTTAAATTAACTGCATGATTATTTAAAGGTTTTGGCTCATTACTCAAAAAGGTCCACAGTGAACTAATAATAACCTGCCTAAATGTATTCATGTTTTAATGTTAACAGGATATGGAGGAACAGTACTGCAGGAATGTGCTACGAACTGCATGCATGCATGCTAACAAATCACATGCAGTCCTGGGAAGTGTAGTGCATGCTTTAAACTGAACAAATTATAAATAAATAAATAAATGAATAAATAAATAAAGGCATGAATGGTAAACAAGACCGTGACGTACGTGTGCGCCGATGCCCTCTCCACCCTCGGGGATTTTAGGGAAGGCATCGTAGATCGAGGAGACATAAGTGATGACTGACTTCTCGTCTGGAGAGGGAACATCAACGTCTGGGGAGAAAATGAGAGGGGATGAAGTGAAAAGCTGCGGGAATTATGCAGATAGTTTGGTGCTTCTTACATTATCAGTTAGAGAGAGAAAAAACAGCCTCTGAGGTTTTCAGATATTTGGCTCAGTGTTAAACCCAAACCCACACGTGAATCAGTTAATGAACTGTAACCATAAATCAAGCAGCCAGTAAGATTTAGGAAGGCTCAGTGTTTATATGAACATTTTCACAGCTGTGTCCGTCTGTAACAAGATAAAGGGAACAATTAAGTTGCATCTGAAGTACCGACTTTCAGTCTTGAACTGTTTGAGAGACTGACGAAAAGCATTACTTAGTCTATTTTCTGATGCTCAAATGTAGCCGTTTCTTGGACAGGTATGTAGCATTTTTCATGATTTTATTGATAAATTAAGCAGATCAAAGGTTTGGGAATAAGTCCAGGTCCTGCAGTTGTATCTGGAAACTTGATGTGAAATCAAAACACGGGGTCAAAAGAGCCCTTCCAAGTGAAACAGGCCGTCTATTCAGATCTGTTGTGGTGGTGTGGATTAAAAAAATCAAACTGTCAATTAAAGCAAAAGTAATCACTTAATATAAGCCTTATAAATACAACAGGAAACAATACAAGCTGTAGAAACAGCCTGTATTGTTTGTGCCAACAAACACTTCTCTAAGGTCTCTGGAGGTCTTCAGCAGCTTTTCCTGGAATGACTGGTCTATGATGAGTCTTTGAGGTGTTCTTTTCTTCAGGGGAAACAGACCTAAATATATAAAAGGGTTTTCCACACAGAGCCAGGGTCTGGAGCTAGAGCCATTAAAGATACAGTTGTAAATATGAAAGTGTATGCTTGTGGGTCATTACTGGTTGCCTGGGAGGTTGGCAAGCTTTCAAAATAAAAGCTCAATAGGACAGCCTAATTTGAATTTCAAGTTTACAACTTTCGTTAAATATAAGAAGCTCAGTTAGTAAAACACTGAAGACCTGTCTGTGCTCGGCCATGAACAAGCTGGCCAGATTACTCAACAGTGGATCAACAGTCTCACCCTCAGCATCCAGCAGTCTGGTCACACCTAACGACTCAGCGATCTCGAAGGCCTGCTCCAGGTTCTCACGGTTACTCTGCCGTGACACCACGTCCATGTCGATCAGGTCGGGCCTGAAAAAGAAGTTGGAACAAAAAAAAGCTTTGTTTTGCTTTTTTCCTGTTTGTTTGTGGTCGTCAGACTCTGATCTGTACAATCTGATAAACATAAACATTTCTGCTGCGTCTGCTGTGAAAATATCACCGAACATTAGCATGAGATCGTGAATTGCTGTGCTTGTCTGATGATTTCAGATCAGATTAAGATCAAACCACTTCAATCACACAACCAGATACATTGTTACAAGTATTTGTTGAAACTATATTAACCATTTTGACATCACCAATTAATATTTTGTGTGTTGAAGTCAGTCTGTGTGTCTCTCAGATGGACATTTTAATCACGCCCTTCGTCGCCTAACCTGTATCTGTGCAGCAGAGCGTTGAACATGCGTCCGTCGCTCCACGATGAGGTGAAGTTGACGCAGCGGAGGCCGGGGTAGCCTTCTATCGCCTGCTGGCTCCATAACAGCAGCTTCTCTTTGGCTGTGAGGTCAGCTGACTCGCCGCACACGTAGATTTCTGAAATCTGAGGGAGAGAGAGAGAGACGGGGTTACGACTGGGATTCGTTATCCCCCCCTCACCTCTGCAGAGCTGTGATCTGAGAGTCAAAATGTTTCGGGCTTCGTTGCCAAATGTACTGAAACACATTAAAACAATATTCAGACTCACGAAAACAAATCTAATCAGGCTCCAGCATGTGGGGACTTTTCTCATTATTTTCTGTGCACTGATGCATTCAGCCTCTCTCCATCAGCTTCATTGCAGACACACAGACGCAGCTACAGTGAGTTGGCAGAAACGTTCTCTCTCCCTCTCTGTATGAAACTAACTCACTGCAGAGATTTTATTTCCTTTTATTCAACCCGCTCGCTCTTTTCAGACCATCACTTTCCTGACACTTAATGACTGAGTGCATGTGTGATATCTGGATGTTTTCGTTTCAGAGGCGTTTTTATTAATGCCTTCTCCCATTTCCCGTCTGCAGCGTCTACAGTCTATCCTGCTCATTAGCTCACGTACACCCCACCCCCCAACCCTGTTCATCTGTCTCATGCCCCCCCGCCCAACCTCGATCTGTCTCTTCAGTTTTTCATGTCCTTTCATCTGCTCTGCTTCATATTCTGATCAATCTGCTCTTCCTTCTCATCCTCTTCCTCCTCTACATAAACTCAGAGTCCTCGTATCGTCTCCCCTGCTGTTTGTTTGAGTTCAGAGACGACGTCAAATGCACACGATCTGACGGTGAAATATGTTAAACAAAATGCACTTGGCCACAAATAGGTTTGATTTTTGCATCGTCAGTGGGCCTTTACCAGTAATTGTTTAATAGATTAAGCTTTTTAAAACATTGGGGATCCTTAAATTGCGCTTGTAGTAACTAACTGAAAAACACATTAAGAAAAAAAATATTTTTTAATAATTTGGGGGCAAAAAAACAACTAAGAAGCCTAAACACTAATAATTTTCACAAACAAAAGACGACATTTAACAGCCTTTAACCAGCCAGCTCCGGAGCACAAAACCCATAAGAGTCTTCAGTCTCGTGTATTCACAGCGAGCCAGAGGTTGTCGTCCTCCACTAAGGAGCTCCCTGAATTACATTAGCAAGAATTTCCAAATGGGAGAGCACGACTCATGCCAACTACCGTCTGTAATGACAGCTTCAGATAAACTCCTGCCTACAAACTGTATATAAACTGTGAACACAGCTTCCAGTTCTGAAAAGTGACACCAAT
The DNA here is from genome assembly GCF_000239375.1 of Pundamilia nyererei. Classification (NCBI taxonomy): domain Eukaryota; kingdom Metazoa; phylum Chordata; class Actinopteri; order Cichliformes; family Cichlidae; genus Pundamilia; species Pundamilia nyererei. The sequence continues at coordinate 197,268 of NW_005187775.1, read as the reverse complement.
ATAAAAGTGTTTAAAACCACATAAGTACCGTACAGACATTCACAGGTGTCAACTCTCTTTAAACACTGTTCTGATGGGTTTATAATCTCAGTTTCTGGTTTCAAGTCTTACTGAATAGAACAAGAAGTTAATTTTCTACATTACAGTTCAATTTGTTGTCTGAATGGATGATAAAGCAGAGTGAGTGTGCTCTACTGCGTAAAAATGAAAAACCAGCTGTGTGTGAGCATGCATTTTCTACTAACATTTCAGGAGTCTGTGTGTGCAAACGCCTCTAAACACCACAGATGCAGCAGCACACGGCTCCTGAAAGCTCTTCTAACGACGTGCATGCTTATTAGGGGTGGGTCTAAAAGAAAGTCTTCCACAAAGACTGACGGCTTCCTAACGCTTGGTTCGGTTCACTTAGCTACACGACCACTCAGCCATTTACCCCCTGCGTTCTTCTTCCTCTCAGTTGGAGCTCTTTGGATCCATCTGCCCAGAGCAACAAAGGCAGAGTGACGTATAGGCGGTTACTGTCAGTGCTAGGCTGCCGCTACTGTCATCTGTATTCTTCTGTCATCTCTCTTTCCCTAACTCAGCTACAGTCCGACACTCCACCCTCTCTCAGTCTTTCAGTTTCTCTCTCACTGCTGCTAATACAGAGCAGTATGAAAGTCCAGCGCGTGCCAGGAGACTGCAGCAACAGCCAAAAAGACGAGGAACGGGAGGGAGAGAAGAGAGAAGGAAACGTGATGAAGATGAGCAAGGTCGGCAACAGCACTGTGCATGTATACCTTCCAGCTTCTCGTAAAGTAACATCTATTGAGTCCTCATTCACTCAGTGAAAATGACATATGACAAAGATTCTGCATCACTAAAGGAGCCTCTCAACCACGATGTAAACACAAAACTGAGACGAACAAACGCTTCTGCTACATGACAACTCGTCATTATTCACACCACACATGCCTGCACTGAGACGTGGGGGCTACAGCGAGCAGGTTAGCATTTCTTACAGTTACTCCATGACTACACTGTCACTCAAACAGCAATCAACAAATATGTGTTTCGTGCACATGCAGCCTCCTTTGCAGGGAAATGCAGAGCATCGACTCCTTCATCTTAATATTGACACTGCACTCTGTGTGAGGTCTGCATCTGTGCACAGAGCCTGCACTCCCACTGCTACAGCACTTCATCCTCTTTTCCCCATTGTGCACGTCTGCCGTTCTCTCATGCATCAGGTGAATTAGTAAGTTTCAGAAGCTTTCAAACACAGCTTGTTATTTTGTGAGCTGCAGTACAATTTCTGTCAGGCCATTTGCTGCAGAGATACGGGCGACAGCGCCTGATAAATCAGGTGAACCTTGAGTTTACGATATGAATGAGGCTGCGTGAAGCATGAACAGCAGAACAAGAGTGTCCTTCAAGTCGGCCCACGCTTCATAAATGCGTTTGCTTTAACCTACGGAGGATCAGAGGTACCAAAAATCACAAAATAATTTCATAAAAATGATTCACTAAATCATTAAATCTCTCTCTTGCTTTTCTGCCCATTTATTTCCCTAACCTCTTACTTCTGCATCTCTTTGTGCTCTCCTTCTTTAGTGTGCAGAGGAAAAGGTTGTCATTTAAAGCATGTCATATTGTCAGCTGACTCAAAATGCCAGCTCACAGCAGAAATGGCTGAGACACCTACAGTAATGAGACTTAAAAAAAGAGACATTTTATAAAATTAATGCTTATTCTGAAATTTTGATTTTCAAAGTTTTGCTCCTCAATGATCAAAAAAACGAAACTATAAGTTTATTACTGCTATCTCGCTGTAAACAAGTCTGCTTAGCCCAATAGTTTATGCCTTTTGCGAACAGTCTCCGCAGTCATTAAACCATGTCGGCTTAACATTTAGCTTTCCTAAATCAGTCTGTTGGGTATTCGGCTAACGAACGAAGACAAAACCGTTCAACTTTACAACTGTTTAATTAACTCGACCGAGTCTCCTGAAGCTCACAGAGTCTAAAAATGTCCCCTGTCAACGCAACTTCAATGTAATCATTTAATACAGTTTTCTTCTTTTCCAATCATAAGTAAACAAACTCAAACTAAAAACTCAAATAAAGTACAGGTTAATGTCAGGTCACATGACATGTATGGCTTCTCCAGTTGAGCTAAAGGCCTGATTATATGTTCACTAAACACAGTTTATCTTCACGGTATGTGCAGGTGTGAAGTGCGGGTATGAACTTGTGAAGATGTGACGCTCATGCGTGACCCAGCCGTGTGAACGTTACTCCAGCTAAAGTATAAACAGACGCACACAGACTAGAGATTAGATCAGGTAGCAGCAGTGCTCAGTGCAGCTATGATCCAGTCACAAGCATCCATGATCCACTAGCAGCCCCCTGGGGCTCTGGACCAGCCCTCTTTTAGAAACATGGCCTCTTTGAAGTTTTCAGGGAGAGGAGGGAGGAGAGGGAGGGGTGAGTGCTGGATAGGAAAAATAAAAAAAAGAATAAAAGATGGATTAATTGATTTATTTGACTTAAACATGAAGCACCTCTGCAAAATCATGTTTAAAGGCTGAAAAGATGGATGGGTGCATGAAGGCCAGAAAGATAAATGTTGGATGGATAGCTTCAGACACAGCAGGATGGGGGTAAACGGGTAAATTTGGGTGGTGTTTTCAGTGTGCGGTAGGACTCCCCTCTGGGCTCAATGAAGCAGCCGTCTCACTGATGAATGCACATTTCAAATCCCTTTTTTATGCAGACAAGGGCAACACACACCCACACACAAAGGACAGCTGCACTTTAAACTGAACACAGACACATCCTGACACTCACCCACCGTGACATGACGCAGGAGCACGCTCGACACACGAGTATTGATTATCGCTGCCCAGTAAAGCAGCATTTTAAACCGGGGAACTCTGCAGAGCCGGGATCTATAGCAAACGCGTGCTTCTCATGACTCAGCAGCAGCTGTGCACCAAATGAGATCACGTCCAGCCTAACACAACCCGACAGCATCTCCTTACTGTACCGCCTTCAGCATGTGATGGAGAAGTGAAGAAACCCCAGCAGCCGTGGTAAAAAGTGCCCATCATCTTTAAGCTGTATTACTGCAGTGGCTGCAGCAGGCTCTCTTATTTTCAAGGTTAAGGAGAGCTGAGCAGCTGTAAGCTAGCAGAGGAAGCCTCCCTCTTTCTGTTTTGGATCCCTCCTGCAAGTGTGTGCTGTAATAAGCCGAGGCCTGAGCAACAACCTGCATGTTTGCTTTTCAACACATTAAGTCGCTATTGCATCATCGACTTTTGGAGACTAATGTTTTATCGATTGATTCTCCTCTAGAAGCTCTTGTTATTTCTCAGTTATATCTGATCACATGTTAATGGGATTGCTGGTCTGCTATCAGAAAACAACACACTTAGCACTCAGATCTCAGCATCTGCACTATGGCTGGATTATGCAAAAGATTTAGAGCAGAACCGGCCCACCGGATGGTTTTGCAAAGTCTAAGAAATTGCAGAGAATTCATTAAAATTTCACATATTTCGATAAAAAGCACGGCTATTCCTGGTGTGGTGACGCAAGCATTTTTACACAGAAGTGGAAAATTAAAGTAAAATTTAAGTTATTTCTAGATCTTAACTTCAAACTTGTTTGAATCACATTTAATACCATGTTGTTAAATTCCCAAATACTTTATATATTAAAAGTGTCGTACTCTGATCTGTAAATGGAACTGGACATACTATGATTAAATATTATCCAGTAGCTTTACTGGTCCATCACACTTGAGACCAACATGGCCTGTATGTGGTCCATGACCTAAAAAGAGTATGACACTCTGGTTTAGAGGCAGATTTATTTTTGAGATATCATATTGTGGCAGTAAAAGTAAATAACCTTCATGCTTCTGAACTTTTAGGACCTACTATGTGTTTGCAGTAGTAAACAATCCTGGCTCAGAATGGGTTTTTGGGTTGTGGCATTAAGAGTAATCCCTGAGCACAGAAAAGTTTGTCTGTTACTGTATAATAAAGAAATCTGTGCATTTTCCTGTTACTTCTGGCTACTTTATAGCTAATTTAGCAAGATTAAAAGGAATATCAAATTAACAAAACTGGTTAAAAAATACAATTTATTTCACTGCTTTGGATTTTTCTCTGGCTCTGGTTAAAACTTCTTTAATGAGGTGCCAAAACTTCCTGTAGGCAGGAAAAAGCCTGTCCCCAAAGTCTCTTACCCAGCCAATACTGAGTAAGATGCATATTAGGAACTGACTGAAATTAAAGTTCCAGCCACACATTTTCTACTGCTTATCTGGGTGGAGTCAGCAGACAAAGCAGAGGTGCCCAGACCTTCCTCTCCCCAGCCACCTCCTTCAGCTATTCTGGGGGAACGCCAAGGAGTTCCCAAACCAGCTCAGAGACTTAATCTCATCAGAGTGCCTTGGGTCTACCCTGGAGCTTCCGCTCAGTTGGACAAAATGAAACACCTCCTCTTAGAGACATCATAGTCAGATCTCCGAACCCCTCCAGGGTGATTCACTGGTCCCACTATGGTCCTGCTCTGTGCTCCAGCCACAAGCTGTGGGCAGTAATCAAACAACTGAGGATATGAATGGGCAAAATTTTAGACCAGTGCATTCAAAGTTTAACTGACCGAGGAATACAACTTGCATTTTATTAACCGCTACATTTAAACCTCATAAACAATAGTTAGACATGCTGGTAGGAAAGAGCAAGTCTAGAAATTACAAAATGATATGATAAAAGCGTGGACATCTAATATTTCACTGAAGCTGAAGTTAACTGATCTCACTTTTCTGATTAACCCTGAATAACCGTTTCCAGCTAAAATTATTGGAGCTAGACCCAAACACAGATGTGCTGTGTGCTATTTAAAATGACAAGTTTCAGTTTACATTAAGAGGAAACCCTGTCATTTGAAGCAATGACCCTCCTTCTCTGTCTCACACACACACACAGCTTGTGTGCCTCTCACACTCTGACAGACGTCAGCAATGAGCGAGTACGTGTGCTGTGAGAAAAATAAGAAAGGGAGGGCGCAGAGACGGATCCTGAGACTGAGGGGCACAGTCTGTGCTGCGCTGATTAGGCTGCAGGAACAAAGGCGGAAAGAACGGAGAGACTTATAGTGCTTTTCTAGAGCCGATAACGGCGCGCACACATAAACCTTCACGGCTGCAAACATGGTGCACACATGACAACAAAAGCACCCTTAAAAAAAGGAAAGAAAGATATCAAGTGCTGTAAATGGCTCTCTTAGCGCTACAGAACACCAGTTTGAAAAATGCTGTTCAACTCAAAAACACTGCTCAGTCCTGGAAGCAAACATCCGCGGTCAGTGACTGGAGTCTAAAAGTAAAACTATTCCCTTTTCCTTAGGAGCGGTGGGAAGTTCGGACACAGTAGATGTCACAATTAGGGCTAAAACTAACAGTGTTTACATAAATTACTGTTAGTCTGTGAAATATCTGACAAATTCTGATACTTTAAAACCAATATAATAATTCTGATCTAATTAGTGAGCATGTTTCCATAATCTGCTAACTTCTTAATGTAGGGGCTCTGTACTTTTTGCACCTTTGGATCAGTCATCCTGCCTTCCTGAAACCCTGCACTACCAAGGATGGTATTTGCACATGTATGAAACTCTTGTTCACACTAGCTGTCTCGGATCTTTGTTTTTCTTGGCTTGAGGATTTGGATTGTGGTCAGGACACAAACCTGTGGCAGGCATTTCCTAGTTGCCTGATGCTGTAGGGACAGCGGGCTCTCAATCATGGAGTCCAGCCTCTCGGACGAGCTGCTGGTCAGCCCTCCCCAGTCTGTCTGACTGGGAGTGGTGCCCGCTGTTTCCGGAGAGGTCAGCGGCAGGTCGCTGGCATAGCCTGACTCCAAAAGAGACGCCCTCTCTTGTGCCCACGCTGGAGAGTCCAATCGAAATCCTTTGACAGCCGACGTCTCCTGAATCTGCAAGTAGCTTGAGGACGTGGGGAAATCCCCTGCAGATATTTTGGTTCTGCTTTTGTCCTGCTCAGACAGTTGGACTTTGAGAATATTCTCTGTAACTGGAGATGGTGTTGGAGACTCTTTGTGGACCTCCACCTCTCCATCACTTTCACCCCTCCACACTGGAGAGCCATAGTCACTGGGGTACACCGTCCTCACCACACAGAGTTTACCGTCCACCTCCTTGATGTGGACCACCCCTTTTCTGTCCCTGTCTGAAGGCGTCTTCACCACCTGTACAGCCCCTTCTCCTCCACCTCTTTCCCCTCCATGCTCCCTTTCATTTTTATCCTCTCTCCTGCCCTTGTCTTTTTTCTCCTTCTTCTGCCGGAGTATCCAAGGCTTCTCCAGGACCCCTTGGACTTTCTCCCTAACACGATAGACCCTCCCTCCGCCCGGAGTGGTGCTCCCCAGAGCTGGGGCTGTGTTGACTGGGGTGGTAGTGGTGGTTTGGCTCGGGATACTGGAGACATCTATGATTGCACTGACGGTGTCTTCCTCCCCTGGAAAGCAGAAGACCCCTTTCCAGGCTGGGCTGGGTTTGGGGGTCCCTTCAAGTAATATGTTGCCCAAAAGCCCCCCAGCGCTGGTGCTTACAGAGCCGGGGGAAAGAGTATTGCTGTGGGGATTCGTTTTGGAATAATGTGTATCAGGCACTGTTATTTGAGTCCTAGCTCTGGTGTCCTCGTCTTCCTCCTCCTCCTCCTCTTTTTCATCAGGCTCGAGGCTTCTCTGCCGCTCACTGTCCTCTAGCTCTGCCTCGCCTTTCCTGGTCTTCTTGCCCTTGTGCTTACGTCTGAAACGCAGACGCTTCTTTGGTGAAAGTGGGGGGGCTCCACCAAGCTCTCCCTCCCGAGGAGGCCGAACACAGCCCATGGAGTTCCCCATGACTTCAATGTCGATGAAGAAGAGCGTAGAAAAAAAAAGAAAGGCAGTTATTTTATAAGACCTAAAGTGATGCTCATTTAGGTTTATTCCACTTGTTTACAAAAAGAGGAACTGTAAGGCTCCCTCGTTAATCTGACCTATGAGGGTAGTTTCAAGTTAAGACGAGGAGGCTTTGCTCCATTTTCTGTGGCACTGTCTTAAATTTAACCCGTTGAAAATAAAGGTGGAAGAAGAGAAAAAGTCAGTCTTTTTCTCAGGCAGTTATTGGTCCAATCACATGGCAGGCCGTTGTGTCAAAGGACCTCGGCGTCCTTTATCTTTCCTCTGCCTGTCCTGACTCAGACTCGGGTAGTGTAGTCGCCAGACACTCACTCTCTAAGGACACAGGTTTACTCTTCCCGTTTTCTCAATCTGAAAAGACTTGTGGTCGGAGTCAAGGACATGAGGACACAGTTGTGTCAGCAGAGCCACACGAGAGAGGAAAATAAATTCAGTTTGGGTCAGATGTCTGATTTATCACGGGTCCTCTGGCAGGTGAGCTGTAACCTGGTGTAAGGGAAGCTGTCAGGCAGGATGATGAGTTGCTGGAGAGAGAAAAATATAGTACAGTCCAGTGCTGCTCAGCCCATTAGTGATAATCCAGAGGTCTCACACACACTGTATGCACCTGCAGGTGACAAGCAAAAGAATGGCAGAATTTCTGGGTCTCATCTCACTTCTCAGTTCAGTGTTGTGATTCTGAATATAAGAGATGATGTGAGGAAAAACACTTTCGTCAGCTTCAGTTTCACCGCGATACTTCCATCATCAACAACCCAAAAACAGATTTAATGTCAGGTACAGGTGCTGGTGTTATCCAGGAGCTCTAGTATCTATCTGAGCTCATGAATTAATGATGCCCTCTCCTTCCCTGGTAATGTTGATACAGTGCAAGATAAGAGAAGTAAGATCAGTGGGAATCCCGTCAATTTGCTCCTAGCGGAAGCAGTATTAATGGTGATACTGTCGATATCCCTCGTAGTAATGGCACGCTCAGAGTCTCATTCTGTCGAGGCAGCGCACTGTCCAGACTGGTTGTGGCGGACAGAGTGTGTAGTCAGCCAATGCCACTGCAGATTGCAGGAAGAATCAGCCAATACACTGACAGCTTCCTAAATACTCAAATCAGAGCTTCAGCTTCCGCCTCGATGCTTCTCGTCATCCTCCCACGACTTACGCTGTTCAATGAGCTTGTTTCTCACATGATGTGTCAATCCTTCTGCCATGTGTCTGTTCAACATCCACACCTCGAGCTGCTGCTGTCAATATGTCAGGATTCAAAACTGCTGGCATTAATTTCTCCTACTGACAGGATTGGAAGGAAAGTTGACAGTTTTTCTAGTGATTATCTGGGGTGACCAATGTAAATGCAGCTGTTAGCCTCAGCAGAGCATCTGTCTAAATCTGGAAGCAGACAAATACAGGCAGACTCCACCTTGAGCTCCCCAGACAGCTCAGCATCGTGTCTATCTCTGCTTTGAATACCTGGGCACAGACTGTCCCCAATTGATGTTAGATTCCCCGAGGATCAAAGTTGACTTGTGCTTCAGTACTATCCAATCATGCTGCTGTGTCCTGCTGTCAGTCTGCCAAGCGTCCCCTTCATCAGGTGGTGCAGTGCGACGATGCAACAGCCTGACACCATCCACACTTTGCAGGAGTAATGGTTGGGGGTATTTAGATCAGGTCTTACCCTAAAAAACTAAAAAGCCTCTCACTGTTTCTCCTCTCGGGTGCCTTTTTCTCCTTTTAATAGCTTCTCACGTCCACCAGGTCTAATTAGAAATTAGGCATGTGGTGTGGGAAGTGGAGCTTGCACTCTGAGGCTGAAGAAGACGTGGGTCCTCTGTCGGCTTAGGTGAGGTTTTGCAAAGATCAAGATCTAGCAGCGGACCTAGTTCATGTGCAGATGTGTACTGCACCTGGAAGAGAGCCAGAGGGATATAGCATCCAGTAAAGGGCAGTCCCAAACATCACACAGCACAGCGCCAGAGGTTAGGACAAAAGAGTACGCAGCCCATGTCCCCTTAAAAGACCGACAAGAGGGGAGAGGAAGAAAAAAGAAACACAGGGCGTCTCCAGTTAAAATGAAACTGTGGCTCCCTCAGACAAGCATGGCTGGACTGATCCGATTGATACCGTGGAGCAACTGTCCAAAAGGGAGTACGAATGTATGTTTAGTGCCCGCCAGGTTGGGCGGTCCCCCCGGTCAGCTGTGTGAGCTCTTTCTGCATACGTGTCCACGAGTGTGTCTTGTCCTGCTGTGTATTTGTGGTCTGAGGCCTGCTGATCAGGGGAAGCCGGGAGCTCCAGTGACAGCAGGCAGCCTGGATCGGTCTCTCCCTCGACTGCCTCTGCTCCTCCGCTTTATCCTTCGCTGGCAGACACCGACAGAGGGAGAGAAAAGCTTTTATCTCCCGGCTGCTGCAGCTTCACACTCTCTTCTGCGCGATCTCTCACTCTCACAGTCCACCCCTCCCTCCTTGGCTCTCCTCCTCCTCCTATCCGCTTCCTCGTTACTCCCGTCACTCTCTCTCTCTCTCTCTAGCTCTCTCTCTTGGCTGTTAGTGAGCAGCTTTCCATGCTACAAACACACACACACAGACACACACACACACACACACTTGACCCAAAAGCTTTCCTGAATGACAGGCTGCAACAGGGACAGAGACAAAAAACAGCCATCCAGGCAGATAGGAGAGAAATCAAATCTGAATCAGACCGTCGCATCTGTGATAATAAATGAGGAGCTGGTAAGCATTTCAATTTCTCTCTCTCCATCTATTCCCTTCAATCTCCACCTGCCTGTGAAGCTACGGGTTATGAATGGTGTGGGAAAAATGTCATAGAAGGGGAAGAGGGAAGGAGTGAGGAGAGAAATTTAAAGGAATCAGGGGAGAGCTAAAAAAGAGAGAACGATAAGGATGCAGGGAGGAAGCAAAATCCAAGAGGGGAGTGAAATGGAGGCACAGACTCATCATAACAGAGATACTTCTGCACAATTCAGACCGAGCAAAGCCTTCAATATCAATAGCTGTATCAGGTCAGTCTGTGCACAATTACAGCCATATGGAAGCTGCAGCATTTTTGCATTAAAGTGATGAAGTACCTGGATTTAAAGGGCAGTTAATCCAGTGGATTTGCTGGAAAATCCTCCTTTTCAATCTGGCTGTTAAAACCCATAAACAGTTAATGCTTTGACACAAATGATTGTTTCAGCAACGAAAAACGTGCACGCACAGACTGCAACAGCTTTAATCTCTTTGATTATCAGATGTATTTTTGGAGTTTTGGGAAATTTCGATATGCATCCTATTTTCTAACTGACAGAAAATACTCAGCGTTAGCCCTCAATATAAAATTCCACTGAAATCGGATCCATATTTCCAACCCAAAACAGTCATCAATCGCTCTAATTCAAACGCACACATTTATCCCCCCCCCTCCTCCTCCACCTACAGTTTTTAAGCCTCTATAGGCCACTTCCACCCACCATCTCTCCACATAAGTTGAATAGAACCGCTTATGCACGTGATTCTGTACAGTACAGCATGGCAATAACTCTGCAGGAGAAAGATTCATCAGTCACTGGCACCAACACTGCAGACGTCTGAACACACAACATTCGCCTGATCTATGGTGAATGCTTTCACAGAGACACATATGGATGGAGACCTCCAAAAATGCAATACTCCCGAGTGGCGGTGAGGCCAGCGGTAATCCATCTTCACTCATTAACCACAAGCATAAGCGAACACACAAACGCACATGGAAAATTCATGAACCAATAGGAGGAAAGCACTAATCAAGTCCCAGAGGCTTTCATCCCTTCGTGGTGGCGACATGCCATCGTGAGCCCTGGAAATCTCAGGCCGCAAGCGTTGCCTGCTGAACCCAGCTTTACGTACAAATCTCAGAAGCTCTAATAATATATTTAGCAGCTCTTTAGACGATGACGCCCTCTTAAACAGAGATTTGAAGATGTTTTAAGATGTTGACCCTTAATGATAAATGTTTTTAAAATACTGGAAGGCTCGTGACCAGCTGTTGCCACATTATGCTGCAAAGCACAGCTAAAGAGACAAAGAGATTTTTGTGTTGACGATTTTGCCCAAATCCCTTTCTTTGGTATTCTGAAACTCTTAATGTCAGCTTGTGTATTATTATTATGATTGCACAGAACAATCAGAATAATAATCAGAATAATGTAAATAGATGGGTGAAGCCAGGAGCTATGCAAGCCCTTATAAACCAACAGAAGATCATTTTTTACTTTAGAGAATTAAACTGCAGCTCACACGGCCGTCAGATTTATCCGACACAAATGGTGATCAACCTGTTCAATAAAACCATAATGACTACCTCTGAAGACACAACAAACTGAGCCCGCCTGCTCACCTGTCTTGCAGCAGGGCAATGAAACTAAAAATTTCTTCTCCAGCTTGAAAATGAACTCACTGGCAGTCACACAAAGCTGCTTTGGCCAATCACAGCCAGACACAGTGCAGCTGGAGGAGGATCCATAACAAACACAACCATCTGCGATACGGAGCTTAACTGTGACATCTAGTGGTCTGGCAGGGTAACTACAACCAGGACTCACTAGTGCAAATCAGAAATTCTAATAATTAGTTTTAGGATCATTTTCTGTTGATAATTGTTTAAGAGGTGTTTTTGGATGTTTCTACAATCCCAGTACAACAGATATGAGAAAACAAGTTTAAAAAAAACTTTTATCCCCATCTCGGAGAAGAAGGACTGACAAAGTCCTCATCTGGACATTCAAGAGAACAAAAAGGAAGCCACACATTAGCGTATAAACACTGAGAAGATGTGTCTAAAGCTGGACAGTTGAGGTTTTCTGAGATAAAACAGACTGAGGCTCATTTGTATCTTCATGTGCTAGTAAAGTAACTTAAATTGCTAATTGCTAAAATGATAGCCCGGTGAGAGTTCCTATAATTAGCCGATGTGCTGAGTCACTCATTTGCACACGTCCTGGTCTCAAAGACCTGCAGGGCTTCTTTCCAAAAACGACTTCTTCATCTTCATTATAATCATCATCAGTCCAAAACGACCAGTGGAAAAAATGTAAACGTTACACATTTCCCTTCTGTGCACCACACTTCTTTCATTTTCTGTTTTCATGTTGTTATGATGAGTGGCTCGTTAAAAAAACCATCTCAATCATTGCATGAAGATATTTTTTGTAACTGTTGTACATTATGATCTGATTTCTTGGCTTTAATTGAGCCTAAGGACTGAGCAACATTAGGCTAAACTCCCTACCTACTCTGTCACTGTTTAACAGCTG
>NW_005187775.1:163251-184434 GCF_000239375.1 Pundamilia nyererei | reverse complement strand
CACTTTCTGTTTATTTGACAAGCACTAAATCAAGTCCAGCTAGTCCGAGTCCAGCAGCAGAGCCATGTGACTGGAGTTTCCCACACCAGCTCTAAAAACTGTCCTCATCTAGTGAACTCGCTGAACTCCTGAAACTCAAACAATCTGCTGCTGTGAGCCAATTCCCTCCTTCCCACTGATTCATTTTTAGCACTCGTTCATTTCTTCCGTCCGGAGCTCCTGCAGTCCGCTTCACATCCCTGTCCTGTCCTCCAGCACTCTTTCACCCTTCATCTCTTTACCAAACTCATTGATGTCTTGCTGAGTCATGCAGGGGTGTCGTGCATTGCTGTTTCTATGGCAACCAGCTGGCAATGTCACCCTGCTGAGGGTCATATTACAGCACAACCTAGTGGCCGACTGAGACAACTGCAGCTTCTCCTTTCTGTCCAGTACTGAATATGACAAAAGCAAAGAGTTGAGTCCACGCCATGAAAATAAGAAACAGGGACACGGGAAAAGTTTTGATCGATTTCAAAAGTCTTGCTTTGGTTTCTAGCTTTGTTGTCACGCATGACTCGGGCCCAGCGGTACAAGGCAACCCACACTAATGATTTAATAGAGAACAATGCTGTCTGCAGGCAAAACTGGTGCAGAAACATTTGGTGGACATGATTCTACGTGAGGATCCCAAGAGCCGGCTGTCTAGACTAAACAAGCTGTCCTTGAGACAACATTCAGTCACGAGTTGCACACTGTTGAGCTCTGCGGTCCAAACTTTAGACATTTATATTCACTTTGAATGTTTTTGATAGCAATGCAAAGAATGTCTAGCAATCTTAGCCAAAACTGCTTCAGTGTAAAAAATCTGTGATTTGAACTAACCCCTAAAACTAAATATATCATTAGCTAATAACATCAAGTCCTGATCCAACACCAGAGAAAAGGGCACACACTGCAATTTATTTATTGCTTCTTCTCACACAGTGACTCGTGGTCTAACTTTGAAGCTACCTTTGACATAATATTACAGATAGCAAAGGATAAGGGCCCTGATGGAACCTTAACATGTTGCTTTGTGTGCTCCAAAGTAAATCCTTATGTTGGGTTTAAGATGAAGCACTCGGGCAAGGCCCGGCTCAGAGCTTACATATACTTAGGGCAATAACATCAGTTATACATAAGTCACACATAAGCCTGAGTGCCTTAGTGCACCTGGCCTTGTTCAGATTGGGGCAAAACAATATAATGTATATGAATCTGCTCGATGATTACTGAGGCACTAAAGAAAACTAGAATGCAGTTAATACCCAGAATGCATCTTGATCAGATTCCACAGCAGACCATGAATACACACACAAACACACTTTGTTTTAACCACTCAAACAATTCTTCAGTTTCATAACTACTAACCAGTTTGCCAGGATGCAAATGTCCAGCCAAGCTCAACATGGCAGCAATAAAACTCTAATCCTGACTCAGAGTAATGCCGATATTTGGACCAATCCATTTAAACCCCAGTTAGCAGTAATGATGCAAACCATGTAATTAATTAGTGGTATTACATCATTCTAAAGCCTTCCTGCCCATTACGTCCCTCTAATGCTGACTTTAAGGACTTTGCAGATGCTGGTTTGACCACATCGGCTACAAATCAGAGGAGAACACAGAGCGCCAGAAACAAAGATGCCAAGTGAAGGACACAGACCTGGAAGTGAAGGATGATGGTCCAGATGAGTCCTAATGTCAGTTTGGGGTTCCCATCCGTGATGTCATCGTTCCTGATATTCACAAGTTTGACCTAGAAAACAGACCAGAGTATTTGTTTCTGACACAAAGGCACCTGACTGGATTCAAGACAAGAGAAAACATAACTTATTCTTTTTTCCTTGCAAGTATTAAGAACAGTCTCCCCTTCACCTATCATGCTCATTAATTGTACAAAGCTCTCTGAGACCTTATTAAATCATGTAGCTCCGCCTAAGCTCAGCTATCCGGTCTGCATAATTAGACCTGCGATGAAACTAAGAAGAAAAGGTCAGTCCTCCTCTCTCTGGGGAATGAGATGGAGACAAGGGAGGCGATTTAAGAAAGATGGGACTGTTCAGATAAGGAGGAGGAAGAGCTGCAGTTTGGCAGCAAAACAGTGAGAGATTAATTTGAGGCAGCAAGAGAGGGAGGAAGGAAACAATGGAAGAGATGAAAGCAGAGAGGAGCAGATAAAAAAAGATGATGCTGTGTGATAAAAGACAGCACGAGGAGGAGATATGGCACTGCAGGTTAACCATTTTTACTTCAAGCCTGCGCTGCCACATACATTAAAACACCTTTGAACTTCACTGTTAATGATACTTTACATACAAACCACTTCCTTTGATTTTGAAATATTTTACCTTGGTGTACATTATTATTGAAATATATGGCATTAAAAGTGACATTAAAACCAGCAGCTATCCCACTTGTGTCCCCTGAGAGCTTAATGTGTAACACATCAGCTAACCATGTTACTGCGTAGACACATGAGCACAGTGGAGATTCATGATCGTGTCAGCTGTGGGGTGGGGAAATGATCTTTTGAATCATTATCTCAGTGAAAGCAAAGATAATTGCATGTTTTTCATGTACTGAGAGTTAGCATGGACATTTGTTCAGTGCTCTCGTGGGAGACGGTCACTGTGCCGTTTCTCTGAGCTGCTAATGAAGATGCAACGTGACGAAATTTGTGCATAAATAGTGGAAGAAAAACTTGTGAGGGAAAAACAATTATTCAAAATTCAAAATAACCTTCCAGTGGTTTCTTAAGATAGCTGTCGTGCTGCGAGAATATACTAGTATGTAGAATGTACTGATGTTAAGTTTTGCAAAAATAAAAGAGACAATTTGAAGCATATCTGAAGCTACTTTCAGCCGCTAACCCTAAAAGAAGACTTGTGTCTCTTCCTGGAATCGAACACTACTTTTTTCCCCTGATCAGCGGTTATATAGAAATGAATTAACTCATGTGCTCAAATTAAGGACAGTACTGTTTTATAAAAGGGTTATCAAGCCAATAATAAAAATATTTATCATTCAGAAGGGTGATGAAGACAAATGCTGTGTGTGTCCACATGTGAGCTTACCTGTCTCTGTTTGAGGAAGTCCAGCGCTATTTGGACATTCTGTAGTCGATGAAATCTCATTCGGCCCTTTTCTCTGGGCTGCAACAAGAGAGCAGAGATAAGAATCGTAAAGATGGTGAAACAGGAAATTAAATTCAGCGTTTTTCAAGACGGAGAAAACACAAAGGAGGCAGCAGTGAGTGCAAATAAAGCCGATCTCAATCAACAGTGCAGTGAGGTCAAAACACAGAGCAGTTTTATTGACGTGAAATGATCCTCTGGAGGGCGCTGTCTTCAACAGGAGCCGTTAAAGACATGCCAACGTTGTGGAGGCTCAAACCATGCTGGTTTAGCATTAAAAATGCAGACTTCACATCAGACCGTCTTTTCTTTAATCGTAAACAGATTTTCACAAACAAACATCCAAGTTGAAGTTCAGATGGAGAAAAGACGGAGTTTAAGAGAAAGAAAGATCACACACACACTTTGGCTGTAAAGAGTAGACGAGTAAAGTGCGGGATGCAGATATGGTTCACACCGTGCTGGTAAAGAGAAGGTTCACTCAGGATTAATCATTACAGACTGAAAGGAGAGGAGAGTTTTTTCTACTTTATTCATTACTGTGTTTGTATTATTTAACTGACATATAATAAATCGTACATTTTACCTTTTTTCCACCCGTGGTCTGTACAAAGCTACATTTCTAATGTATGTAAAATTCAATCAGGATTAAACAGGGATGCACTTATTTACTGGCCAGTACAAAGACATCACGAGGAAAACTGGAATTAAAATAAATAAACTGCTAATGGAAAATTTATAATGCACCCAGAATTTAACACCATTTGCCCAATGAGAAAGAAATACTTGAAATTTGTTTTAAAATTATTCACAATTTGTGTGACATTTGAGTTCCTGGACTCAGTTTTGATCATTTTCATCTTTACTCTTCAAAGGAAACAGATTTGCTTTATAAATTAAATAGAAGTAAGAAATATTTGTGTCATATCACAGACTATACATAAAAGATGGATGCAGTTTTTTTTTAAAACTAGGTATCATATGCAGTGTGGATCTCACAGAGAAACTTCTTACAAAAATGAGTTCTTAACCATGAGGCAACCACGTGCTGCACCATACTCCTTTTTATCTTCTATTTTACTCTCAGTCGGACCATAATTTAGAAAATGATCATCATCTTGTCTTCCCTAAGATTTAAAATCGACTGACATCATAAACTAACCAGGAAATTGTTTACAGTGCCCATAAATCCAATGAGAAGTAGGCTAACCTTCCCATAGACTTCAACACAATCTGACTTCTTTTTGCTATTACAGTCGCCGCCACCTGCTGGCCATTAGAAATAATGCAGGTACAGGCACTTCTGCATACACTACATTTTGCTGTGACATGCAAAATAGCAGCTATCTGTTGAGTGAAAACACACTTTAATAACGCTGTTTTTGAAAGTTTATGATATTTTGTTTTATATTTATTTATATATTTATCAATCTAACAGTCAAAGAGAAGAAAGTGGAAAATTTAACTAGGAGTATCGATGCTATCACCCAACAGAAATGGCGACGCCCTGTAGTGACACAGTAATGCAGCACTGACTCGTGCTATGTACAGTTTTGTAGGTCAAAAGTCAGTGGCACAGCACTCTCATGCAGCCTCGCAGCTCCGCCTATGGGGGCAGAGTGTGAAGCTGAAGGGGTCAAAGGTCAGGAGTGAGAGTGTGAGCGGTGGCGGGTGGAGGGGCAGAGGGCTTCGAGTTCGAACATACTCCCTGAGCTCCTTCCTCCTCCTCATCCTCCCCTCCGAGCGAGATGAGAGGGGGGGCCCGCGAGGCGTATGCCCTTTTCAATGGAGGGCCGCTCTTCTGTTGCTATGGTAACAGAAGGGTGGAAATGCACAAGAAGAGGAAAGGGGAAAAAAAAAAACAGAGGAAGAAGAGATGCAGGATGAGAACGGCTGAATAACAGAACAGAATGACGATGAAACAAAAGCTCAGTAGCTGTAAATTAAGGAAAGAATATAAATGGCTCAAAAGGATCACTCGGCATAAACAGACAATTCAAATCAGCTGGGCACATCCGTCTGCTGACAGGCCCACGTCCATCTACTGAAGCCTACAAAACAAACTCTGTGGTAGGACTGTTTAGTCAATGACTCTTTACACATTCATGCATGAACCTCAAATAGTTGCAGCACACCACGTGAAACCGTCGTGTTAACCTCTGGTGGTTTGACACGGACGCCAGGACACAGTGACAGCTGTGGTTTGGTGTGATGCAACAACTAAGCTCTCTCTACACCAAAGGTTAAGAGATGAAACAAGGAAAAAAGTAGTGCACTTCATCCTGGAAAGTTCACCTCTAAATGCACACGGGCAGAAATGTCTGGATATGGAAAAACAGGAATTTTAATATCTAATTCCATCACAGCTAAGCCTGCATACAAATATTCTAGTATTGAATATTTGTTTCATATGTAGTTGATTTGGATAACCTACTTGTTGAACATCCCTCTCTATCACAGAAGTGATTATTATGCTTCAGTTCACCTCATCGCTGCTAACTTAAAGCCTCTTTTTACACCTCTAACAGATTTTTATTATTAAATTAGGGCTAGCAAAGAAGCTATGGACAGCATACATCTTGCTCTACAGGCACAGGAACAGCTCTCTCTTGCTGTTGTGTTTATTGGGCGAGGCCTTGGAAAGTGTGAGGGGGAAAAAGTAAGACCTGCGTCTGCTTCCAATTTTCTCTATAAGAAATAATTTTACAGGTAAATGCCAAAGTTATGCTGAAGCTAATTTTGTTGCAGTTAGGAAATTATACAACTTAATGCCCCCACAGCAGCTCTGAAGCTCAAAAAAAGGGCAGTGGGTAAAGCCTTAATCAGTGAGACTCTACAACAGTGAGGAAATGGTGATGGCCTCATCACAGTTTGTCCTCTTCTCTATGAAACACTTATTATGTCTGACTGTTGCGCTGTCAGTCTCCCTCAATCCGATCTGATGTCCTGAAGGTGACGTCGTCAGGTGACACTGTCCCCTGTGTGCGTGTGCTCCTGCAGACCTGAGTCAGCAGTCCCTTTACATTAATCTACCTGTCTGCAACTAGACCATTCAGAGACTGACTCGTAAATTCTTACATCATCATCAAAAACAGGAGGGAAACTGAGGACGATGTCCCGACATCATTGTCCCAAAATTGCCCAAGAAGTCATGTGTGAAACCGGCTTACATAACAGTCACTGGATTTGTATGCTTGGAATTGGAACAACAGCGTGTGCGTGATGGAAAATATCGCAGTGAGATACGAGATGAATGTGTGTGTCAGAGATAAAAATCCCTTACCAGGGTGACTCCAGAGAGGACTTCCAGCAAGGAAATCAGGTTGTGTCCATCTCTCAGGTCCTCGTACAGGTCTGTGATGTGCTTCCTCACCTAAGAGAGAGGCAGGGATGTAAAGGAAGGAGAGAGGGAGCAGGGACAGACAGGAAATGAACAGGGAGGAGGAAGTAAAGGGAGAAAGAAAAAAAAAAGTTAATTTTACGCTGCAGTCATCCCTCTGTTGACTCAACACTGTTGACATCTGTCAGGCCGATTGCCCCACAGCTGACAGGCCTGGTGACAGCGGTTGCCTGGCCAACAGAGATGAAGCACCAGCTGTGCCCTCTTGTCTCCGTTGCCATGATGTTGCCTTGAAATAAAACAGGGTGGCAGCGGGTCGTCACTGCTGGCGGTCACTGACACAGTGACTCAGCGAGCGGGCCGAGCAGAGCGATCAGCATCAGCGGCGGTTTTGTGTGAAAGTGGGACACTCAGTGGGACGGATGGACGGACAGACAAACGGAGACTGTTTGAGGCTCAGCAGAGAGGGAAAACTGGATCAAGCAGCGAAGAGTGAGCAAAGCTTTACGGGAAAGAGGAAAAAAGAGACTAATACGACAGCTGCACCATGCTGAAACCTCCGAGGCAGAAAAATTCAATGCAGGAGTTTTACAAAAACAGGTGTCCAGTTCCTCTAGAGCCTCAAATCCCCACAGATACCCACGTTAAAGTGCCCAGCTGAACGGCATTAAAAAGCAGCATTAAAAAACATTGTGATTGCTAATATGCTAATGCTGAAGCTTTAAATGCGGATCCCATCAACTAACAGGTGATGTCATGAGGCATCCATCTTTCGTATACAGTTTATTAGCTCTTAAATTGGTTAAAAGTGTTTTACTTACAGTCCCATCTGCCACTGATAAACTTTGTAATGATGTAACAATTTACAGTGTAATTACTGTCAACATGGAATGAAATCTACATATTTTTGCTTTGATGCTTCTGTTTCTAAAAGACAGACAAGTGGAAACTTTGTCTCTCACCTGTGAAATATTAATTACGGCATCCTGCCCTGCACATTAGAATTTAGCGAGCAGACCTGAACCTGACATGAACTAACCATGTCTAAAACTAGGTTGTTCCCCCAGCATAGACCTCCTTTCTAAATCTCCAGTTTGAAATAAAGGCACTAGACAGACTCTTAAAAGGCACAGCCAAACAAGAACAAAAGCTTTTCTTTTGTAAATAAAACATTTCAGTGCGAGCGTTCTTCATCAGAAAGAGCGAGGAAAGTGAGAAAAACTGGCAGGCGGCAAAGGTCGACCGAAGTGCTTCAAAAATGCAGACCCACTTATGTAAGCAAGGACAAACGTCCACCTGCATTAGAGGGATTTTTACTGCTTCGCGCAGCACCAGCAGGAACTCGGGTTTGCTGCATTCCTGGAAAATGCACTGCCATGTGTTTCCAGAAGAGGGCAAGACAGGCACAAGAGTAGGCTGCCGGAACATGACTGCAGACTCACTGAATCAGGTACAAATAATAAAGATATAATCTAAAATAAATAACATCACCTTTAAGTTAAGTTATGTAATGATACTCTGCATTATCACCCATTCTTGTTAAAGATAAGATACCCCGAGGGCTTCAGTTTTAATCAGCAGTCACAGAAGTAGCAGCACTCCACCCTTTGTCCTCAATAACCTCTTCTACTAAACCTCATTTCACTGTCTATTTTTCTCTCCCTCGCTCATCTGTGTCACTTCCTCACCCTCCTCTCGCTGCCTCCGCGTCTCTGTGGAAGGGTGACACGAGCTGCTTCGGAGGCACGCTGATGTAACGAGTGTTAATTAGATGACAGGAAGACATGGTGTATCCACCAGTGCCTGGAAATGAGGTGCAGTTTATTGTCTAATAGTGCCCGTGTGTGTCACAGGCTCAACATGGCACACAGTTCATAGCCCTCATCCTCAGTTTACTGTAAGCTCTGCATGTCACTGCCAATAAACCATCATCCTAATACCTTCAGTCACTTTCAGTAATTCAGATGGACATGCTAGCTGCTGCACTGCAACAACTTCACCTTCTTCAGCAGCTTTTTAGACCATAAATAACTACAACAAATCTGTATCTGAAATTGACTTCTGCTCAGAAAGGACTGTTATTTTGAGCTTAACACTGAGTTTAACCGCCTTTTGTATATTATAATACAGTAGTGCATGAACCAAATCTTGGCTAACAAAGTTTAAATTCGGTTCCTCGTTCTTCTGTTTGTCAGGGGAAACAAAGACATTATTTGAGTTCAGCTCCACAGAGTCATTGAAGGTGAGCTCAGAAAATATTTTCAAACAAAGTCTCAGCAATTAGTGGATTAAAAAAAAAGAACATTCAGCCTGACTTTTTGGGCTAAAATGTAAAACCAGTCACATTGTTGGAATTACTTCTCATTGAAAATGAAATTAGCTGCTATAAGATGCAACAGAGCTCAGCGCTGTGCCACTGTCACTGAATTTAAAACTGCAATTTAAACCCAAATTGATCTTTTGATCAGCTGTTTTAAGGGACGCCGCTCCCTCAGCCAGCTGTGCCTGATGTGCAGTGACAGCAGATGCTTCTGGCAGTAAAGCATACTGTCATACAGAGCCAATGTTAAAATACCCCAGGCTGCCTGACAGCACCTGGAGCTTCTGGCACAGTGAACACAAATGTAGGTCACGCTGATTTTGGACAAAAATACAACACCTATCAGTTCAAACAGCATTTTGTCACATTTGGATACATTCGGATTGAAAGCTATAGTAAGACGACAGAATAGATGATGGAAATTATTTGATGCCAGTTATAAACGTGTTTCGTGGACTGACATGCCGTTTAATGTGATAGGACTTGCATGATCAGCCAAAACAAACAAAATCCGTGTGTTGCCACACAAGGGTCACAGAAATGGATAACCTGTGCTATAAGGTGGCAGTTCAGTCTTTGCCTTGGGCGCAGTCCGTGATCATTTGAGTGGGTGATGACACACTGCACTAATCGATGAGTGATGAGCCCAACGTTTTTTTGAGAGAAGCATAAACAAGCTTGCTGCTATGTTTGAGTCCATGAAACACAACATCTGTCGCCTCAGGACCTCATATTTTACTTTTTAAGTAAACTACACATTTTTAAGTCCTCTTCTCAACCTTTCAACCTAGTAACAGATAAACAGTTTTTTTAATCCATTCTTCTAAAACATGTGTCCAGAATTTGTACTCTAGTTCA
Organism: Pundamilia nyererei; assembly: GCF_000239375.1. Lineage (NCBI taxonomy): Eukaryota > Metazoa > Chordata > Actinopteri > Cichliformes > Cichlidae > Pundamilia > Pundamilia nyererei. Next base: position 174,758 of record NW_005187775.1, on the reverse strand, counting down.
GGAGTTGGAGGGTTGGTAGTTTGACCCCTGCTCCTCCAATCAGCATGCTTAAGTGTTTTTTCTGCAAGAAACTAAACACATGTGTATGATTGGTAAATTAAAAGTTGTAAAATAAAGCTCTTTTTTTCACTCTGAGTGCACATTAAGAATAGAAAAGCACCAAGTGCCAGTCAATTACCAGTTTCAGCCAACCTCTTTATATATGGAAGTATGAAATGAGACTTCCTCCGACAGCAGCTTCTTGGGTAGTTTTTTCTGATGTTAAAACTTAAGTTTCCCTTAACATGGACAGGAGACAGACTGCATGACTTCTTAATCCACAGCTGCCGTGTTTGTCTTCACTGTGTCAACAAACTGCTGGGTCAAAGTGTGTCACTGCATGCCAGCAGGTAGCCTGGAGGACAGTGTTTACATTGGCCCCTGTGTGCACTGTATACACCAGAATACCTGAGCACACCTCAGCAGCCAGAAATAAACCAGACTTGGCGCACATACACAGACATCAACAACAAACAGGAAGCGAAGAGCCATTATGCTACCTAACGTCCCTTTATCTTTTCTTTAACAGGCTCTTTGTTTTTATCTCCAGAGTTTAGTTTTGATTCAGCCTTCCGTTCTTCATCTTTTGTCTCGCTCATCCTTGTTTTCGCTGCATTTCTCCCAGCTGACAGGGCGGAGGTTTGTAGGTTTAACAGTGCTGGCTGAGAGTCGATATATGACGCAAAGCACACAGCTATTTCACACTTCTGTCTATTCAAGCGCACAGCATTGTTTCCAATACATTTTCTTAGGTCTTACGTCCTTATGGGTAAGTTTTGATTGAACAAAATTCACCAAAACAATAAGTCAGAACTCACTTTACTAATACAACTCAAAATAAACTGTCCAATGTAATGGCTCGCACGGTGCAAGCATACAAAAATACACATTTCAACTGATTAATCGGTCATTGTGTGTTTTGATCAATTAGAAAACAGATAATAACAAAACAAAATAATGTCACTGACAAATTGCAAACAGCCTAAATAAATTTAATTTTTCCTGTCACAGAGAACAGAGATGCTGCAACTCATTATCAATTCTGCCTAAAGGCCCGACATAGAGTTTCAGCTTATTTTGAAACCAAAACTGTTGTGCAGACACCATCACTGATTAAAATGAACCGATAAGATTCAAGAAAATGTGACAGACCGGATCATCGCTCAACTAAAACCGGCTCATTCACATTGGCAGTTTAATACTCTGTGACGTTAACGGATTAATTCAACATTCGAACAACACTTTAAACTTGTATGACTGCACAGATGACGTGACCTCCCATTAGAAAATATAAGCTGAATTTCGAGCTCTCAAAAAGAGAACAAAAAAAAATAAAATCATTAACATCTCTCGCGGCCGCTCTGTCTCTTCATCTCTGACCTACATTCACAGTCGGCGTTGGCCTGGCAGCGCCAGCTGATACAGAGTTACATTTTCAGGCTGGGCAGCTCTGACGACAGTTGCTCCAGAGTTATGGGGTCAGACGGACGTTTCCCTGCCCGGGTCATGTGACAGAAATGCTCTGCATTCTCCTTACGGCCTGTGTGACACATGGCGTACACACTGTACTTTATGGATGTGACAGAAACCGTGTGAATGAACGCTGATGTGACGCTATGCAGACAGAACGGGCAGCTGTTTGTGGCCTATAGAAAGAGATATATATATATATATATATATATAGTTAAGCAACAAATGTTTTACGTTCAGCTTAATTTCATATTTGAGCATGACTGAAAGTCTCCAGGCATCCAGTCATGGAGGATTTAGTCTCCAGGGCGTTATGGCACCTTGGTTCGTGCATTGTGAAAGAAGAACAGTGAATATCATTTACATGAATGTTGGCTCTCACAGCTGCTCATTCAGATTTATTAAAATGGGATGTTTCTTTTCTAATGCCCTAAAAATCAACAAACATATTCAAAAACTTAGCCATAAATAATTAAATATCTGCCTTCCTCTAAGCATTTGTAAATACACAACCGCATTCAAATATTCATTTAGGACTCTTGTTCAGTTCATTCTCAACTGTGTTTTCTCTGTTAAACATTAGGGAGGGAAGGCATTTAACAAGCTGTAGTTTCAGAGCCGCTAACGGTGATAAAACAGGGGCTAAATGATGCAGACAGATGCTCATCCATCGATGGAGCAGTGCCGCTCGCACACAGTCACATTAACGCTGATCATTACACACCAGCCTGATGCAACAGCACTGACAGCTCAGATAAAAGGATGGAGAAGAATGGGACCAGCAGGAAGTCTTAGTGGAAAAAATATATATTGTTAGTTTTATGCCAGAAGACAGGAAACGTGAGAACGAGATGAAGAGCTGCAGGACAAGAAGGAGTAAATCAGGCGGAACATCTAGAGGAGCTTTTTCTGAAGCTATTACTCTGCTCCCGCTCGACTGAAGATGTACAGTCCGGCTGCTTTATGACCCGAGACTGCTCACTTCATTGATTATCAAATAAATGTTGTCTGGGATGGTACACGAGGTCAGAGTGTGGAGCACTGATTTCATACACAGAACACAAACAACCATTGAAACGTGATTGATGTAAGTTGTTACAATTTATAGTGTGATTTCTATTGAAGATCTTTTCTCAGAACTATTACCATTCATTCAAAAATAACCTGGAAATCCCAGCTGAGCAATCCCAGCAGTAAAAGTTAGTGATACATACCTTGATGAGATGTTTGTTGACCCATTTTGTGAAGGTTTTCTTCTGCACCCTGTCCCGCTCATCTGCACAAAGAGAAATAAAAGGAGAGAAAGAGAGAGAGGTAAATTACATAATCCAAATCCTGCAAAGATGCTGCAGCCACTGCGATTACTTAGTGCATTACGTAGATGAAGAGGTCACACTGTGTTTGTGTCTGCAATGATTATGATGTGTTTTATACAAAAAAACGAAAATCTTCTGTTAAATGACTGAATACTTTAATTTCAATCTGAATTTTGTCAATGGGATGACAAGAAGGTGCTGCTCAAACCTCCCACAGTCAAACTGGTAGTGGCTTTTGGTTACACACACTCATTTTATAAAGCTGCACATGGAACCGAACATGATAAAAAGACTCAGTCTTCAAGTTCATGGAGAACAGCTGGAGGTCCTGTTGATAAGAGCCTCGTTAAACGTCCACGAACATGATTGCAACATCTTTACTGCATATTTTATCTGGATGACATCACCCTTAATAAAATAAGATGTTTTCCTGATGCTTAAAAAGCATTTCACTTTTCTGCCCCACTTATTTTTGAGTGCAAACTTTACTCTTTATGCTTCCTTCTCTCTTCGTTACATTTCTGCAGAGGTTTTTCCGCCTCTCTGATTCAGTCTCTTTCTGTGTGACCTGCAGCCAGGCACAGCTCCAGGCTGCGTCCTCACCAGGCCAGAGGAGTGAGGCAGCCAGACCAGGAATAGAGCCTGATGCTGACCCACAACTCATTATCTCCTCACCGCAACCACAGCCTCCTGGTTTTTATACGGACTCGCGGAGCCTCTTCAGCTTTCCTCTGTTCATATCAGCCTGTCTGGGAGGAAACACAGACCCTTCCCGCCTTTCAGTTAAATATCTGACTTCCTGATGGAAAAACAGCACCACATCCTTTCAGTTCACATGGATTTGGATACATGTGAATGTAGAATTTAAAAATCCATTATAATTCTGGTCAAAGTTAAAAGTAGAAAGTAGTTTCAAGTTTTAAAATATTAAAAATGGGAATCACTGATGACCTGATATTTCTGTGTTAATCTTTTTCTTTCTTTCCTTTTTATTTATTAATACATTTTAGCATCTTTCTTGCATCCCACTCTTCTCATTTTAAAACAAACAAACAAAACATTTCATAAGTTTCTGCTCGGTAACTACTGGTTGATTACATCCGCCTTATTCCGAAAACAACAACGAGACCAGATGGATGAAGCTAATCTACCAAGAAATTAGGGAATGAAATAAAGTAATTAAGTAGAAACAATTCCCATATATAGAGACATAAAAATATGCTTACATTAATTTTAAATATTATACTTTATCATATGAAAACAAATTAGAGCTGAAGAGGTTTTTTCCCTCTACTTTATTGAATGAATTTGCATCAGCCAATCGGAAAAAAGGTTGCTCCAGGAACTTCACTTCTTCATCTGCTGTTTACGTGCTGCCACCATGCCAGAGCGCGACCATGGGGAAAGAGTATCACTTCCTTCTTAAGCATCTTGTTATCTCTTTGTCTGACACCCACACCTATGCAAACACACACTCAGTGACACACACACCCTCTCAGACCTCCACAATGCTGTCGAACAGCTCCGACAGCATTGTGGAGATTTCAAAAAGAGAAAGTCTGATTTAGGCTTTAGGTTCAAACATCTCAACTGGATAAAAGTCAAAGATACCCTAAACCCTGAAAAACACACCCACCCAGACTCTCACAGAGTGACCCCTCTAAGGAGTTTACATAGACGGAAGAGCCTCTCAGCAAAGAGTGCAAATTTCAACATCTCTTGCAAAATAGTTTCACCACCGCCACACGCCTTGATTCCCAAACCTGCCCGGGTAGTCCGGCTTGTTAACCCAGAGGAAAAACTTAGGTTACAAACCTAAAGTCCTTAATGATCGTGTAACGATTCATCAGGTTCATCCAGGCGTGGCAGCTGGGGTTAGTAATCCCAGATATGCGGGTTATAAGATTTAAAAACCAGAGACATGTGGAGATGTGTGAGTGGCAGCCACAGAAAGGCAAACACACATGCACAGCAGAGTGCATTGTTAAGCCGTACACACCCCCTTCCAGGCTCTCTAAACACAGGACGTGCACACACTTCACCCTTTGCGTTCAGACGAACAATGATTAATAGAGACAACCTTTAGCATAACTGCTGTCACCGGCATGTGCACAAATGGGAACTGTTCAAACACACACATAAACACGTGCTCACAGGAGACTCTCTGCAACATGTAAACATGCACTGCACACACTCTACAGCTTCCCTGTTGACATGAACTGTACACACACACAAACACACACAGGTAGGGGCTCACACTGACCTGCACAGCACATGAGCGAGTACAGGTGAGCGTTGAGGTTACACTCATTCCTGTAGTCGGGCCACATGTTCTACTGTTTCACTCCTCCGCCTCTACTCAGACCTTGAATTGATGTCAGTGACGCATAATCCGAGACAGAAGTCAGATAATGATAGCAGTGAGACGTCTTTTTGGTAACAAGCTGTCCCCATGTATCCGAAACTGAAAGCTGTGGCCGACAGGAGCGCACCGGACGGTACCACCAGTTTCAGTCTCAGCTCCGCTCTCTCCCCCTCTCTGTGGTTCACCCGTTCCCTCTTCCCTTGATCCCTGCCGTCGCTGCCATGTCTCCGGCCTACAGTCACTCTTTCCCAAGCGCAGTTGCTCTCACACACGTGTGTGTCAAAGTCAGCTGGCAGCTCCTCCCCTGAGTATGAAAAGGACAGCCTCCTTCACTCCCTAATCTCACTTCCTCACTAAGCTACGACTCTCTCTCTCTGTGTCACTTATTCTGTAGCTCGCTCGCCCTCTGTTTGCAGGCCACAACAGACGGTGTGTTCTCCGACTGCAGCTGACGGTGGCTCTGCAGAGCTGCAGGGGTGCTGTCGTGTTCATCTCCTCTGTTTTCTCTCTTTTATTTCTGGCTTTCCTCTTCAATGCGTACGCAGGAACCTCTCAAGGAAAATCCTGGAGGGACAAATTGTGTTTCTCGTAAAGCTGACTCCTTTAAAGGAAATTTTTAGAAGGGAAGTATATGCACGTGTCCCACAGTGATGTCGTTTCTTAGAATAAAAATGTCTTTTTTCGCTCCAGCCACGTCCATTTAGGATGATGTAATCCACTCCCTGAATGTTTCGAAAACAAAAGCACTCATACAATCAAGGCTTGTTCTGCCACGCTTTGCAAACACCCATGCATTCTTTTGCTTTCCAGCAGTGCCACCAGCTTACTGATATCACAGGTTTCCTTCCCCAAAGATGCACACACAAACTTCACAGCTGGCTTTTGTAAAAACAATCCTGCTAGCTAGAAGAAAACTGAGGAGAAGGCCAGGACTTGAGCTGAGGTGGACTTTAATTAAATACTGACAGGAAAACCAGCTTGAGTGGAATCAGTCATCTCATTAGTGCACGAGTCTGTTCATGTAACAGCCATGAGATGACGAGCCCAACTGAGCCAGGCCTGGATCACAGCTGAAGCTCAGATCCAGGTGAGTGCTTAATAAGAGCCCACTAGCTGCTCTTTAGCTCTCAACTGGCTGGTATTCGACATGTGACATAAGATTACACATCCCGGCAATAAAAAACCAACAAATACAAAAAAATAAAAGAGTGTCCTGCTTGCGTCCTCACAGCTGACAGACTAAACGCACATTTTTATGAAGCCTCTTCGCTTGTTCTTTGCAGTCTCTTAAAATAGCTCAGCTGTGCCAGACAGCGCCAACGCAGGTTTGAATAATCTCAGCTGTGTGGAAGCAATGAGTCTGCACAGCTCTGGCTAAAAGCTCTGAGTCAAACAATATCCACCGACAGGTCATGTGACCCGGACCCAGGCGGTGAGGAAGGGCGGACGTTAAAGCGAGCTCCTGATGCTTGCAGGATGTGTACTGTGGACAGTGTTGTACAGTACAGGTACACACACTTATCCAGGCGAGGCAGTGACTCACAAACACTCTTACAGTCACAACAAGCTCAGACAGAGCCACACAAGCTCCTCCCCTTTCCCCCCCTTTCCCTCCAACAGCAGCCTTATTCCTTCAGCTCCATCCCTCCTCATGTCGTGTCCTCTTCCTCTCTGGTATTCTTCTCCTCCTCAGTCTTCACAGTGGTTCTCTCTTTCTGTCACTAAGGGACCATCCACACTAAAAATACCAGACGGAGCTTACGCCTCTAATACCACGCAGCATGCTTATCCCTCGCTCCCTCCTTCTCTGCCGTTATCGCCACTAATCTCTAACACACTCTCTCTTCTGCCCGGTCTTCCGGTGGTCTGGCGTTCTCCTCCTCTGATTCAATTTAAATTAAATGTGGAAGTGAAGGATGCTTCCAAGTGTCCTGCTTTTCCTCTTCTAGCCTGCCTGGTTGTCTGTCACTTCTTTCACTTTCTCTTTCATTTTCCATTTTTCTTGCAGCCGGCCTGTTTCCCAGGGCTCATTTAGCCCATTTCTGGTGACACTTGAAGCCTGGCACCACTCTGTCCCTTCTCTTTCATTTTATTCTTTCTTCTCTTCCGCTTTTCATCCCATTTCTGTCTCTTTCATTGGCAGCTACAAACACTGCATGTTAAATATTTGGCAGTTTGTCATTTTCTTCAATTTTCAAATCTAAACTTTCCCTGCTGGGTGGCTAAGATGTCCCAATTGCACACTAACAAGCTGTCCAGTTCACCCCTTCAGCAGATTAAGATCACATTCAATTTGCCCTCCTGTGGCCACAGACGACAGACACCTGAGGTTCTTAAATGCAGACTCCTGGACTCCTACTGTGCATTAAATACTACACAGATGCGTGTTAGATCAACACCTTCAACGTTTCTACACGTGACTTTAATCAATTCTAATTAGTTTTACAAACTGTTTCTGCTCAGGTCAGAGTGATACAGTTTGTAAAACCCTGTTAGGAAGTGAAGCTGATTCAGGGTCACTGTGGCTTTGTTATTGACCCACATCTAAATAAAGACTTCATCATCCTGTTCAGTGGTCATGACATTAAAGCAGACATTGCTCTAACTTGTTTTCAATTTAGTACGTTTGCTTTTTACAGTGAGACGATTGAATTTTCATTTTTTCTGACAACTGGAAATCACTCCAGCAGGCTTCAGCATTTACAAGCAAAGCAGAGCTGATTCAGACCAGTCAGCTAACTATGAAGAACTACAGTCCAATATGGCTGCAGTCATGGGAGGTTTTAGATATTTAGTTATTTTTACGGTGACTTATGCACACATTTTCACTTTTATCTAGACACATTGTTTGTGTGCTTACAGAGCTTGTAGATCCAGATCTAACTGGTTAAAATTTGCCTCTGGTGGATGGTGACAGACAGATCGGTCATATAATTACAAGCCGAGCAGTTTTGTGAAAGTTCAAACTTTTTGGAAGATTTTCCACAAAAGACCTGACTCTTCATCTCCCTCCAAATCATAAATGCGTTGAGTCCCTTTGTCATTTTGTCCTGAGAACAACAACAGTTTGCCCCATTCTCACAAAGAATCCTTCTAAAAGCTTCTAAATCCTGATATCTTCAAAATAATTAAATTGAATATAAGGTAAGCTAAACTATTACTAGTAAAATACTACTAAACAACTTTGGTAACACTTTAATTCTTTTTCATTCAACCCAGAGTAATCCTAACAAACAGACAGATTATTAACTTCTCCTTGGTGCAGGTTTTTAAATCTACTGAAGCCTTATTTATTATTTACTGATGTTGCGCTGTTGGACAGGCTGTACGCCGTAAACAACAAACCCTGTGCTCAATAAAAAGCGTAGTAATTTCAAAGAAAGCATAAACCACTGACATTTAAGTAGTATGTCAACTTTTACCACATCATGTACTTTCTATATAAAAACCCATGCATCCACACACCCTGGCATGCTTGGCCTATCACTGTGAAACGCTGAGTTTCCTGTGTGGGAGAAAACACAAAAACACAAGACAGACACACACACACACACACACAAGCTGTGTTACACAGTAGCAGCTCCTCTATAAACTGGAAACAACAAGTAAATCAGCATGAAAGTCAAATATGATGCTTCATAACGTCCAACCACACCCAACATCCCCAAATGACTAAAGTTGCATTCCTACAAGTGCACAGTCATTGTGAGACCCACATGTAACAGAATTACTGCACGCACCTAAACGCAGACAGTGTTCACACTCCTTTTATGTATTATGAGACGTATTATCTGTTAGTAACACTTACACCTAATTCCGCTCACATCCATCTTTGAATGAGCTTCAAAAAGATCAAAACACGGTGAGAAAGTCACACTTTCACCGCCTTGCAGCCATACAGAGGGTGAGTGCACTCAAAGGAAATATTACATATGTGTAAGGAAACATATCTTATATATTTAGCAGCATTAATTATCTAATCACACCTCATATTTTTGTGTCTATCAATAACCATCCAGGGGTTTTTTCAGTAAAAACTTTGCTTATTTCAGCAGCCTGGAGTGCACACCTGAATCAAATGATTAGTTGATTTTGAGGCATCTGGAGAACTTCAAGACATGTTGGGGAGGTAATTTAGCAATTTGAATCAACTGTGTTGGATCGAGGACACATCTAAAACCTGCAGGACACCGGCACTCGAGGCCTGGAGTCGCCGACCCCTGTGCTAAACCAAAGTGAAAGCAAATGAGTTCAACCATATTCTGGCCACCTTCCATCACTAATTATCTTCATAGCGGCCATGTTTCCCGCAGGCCTTTTCACTGCCCACTTTTCTCTCTTACCACAACTCAATCGGTGATCAGAGATGATCTGGCCTCACCCCCTCAGTACCGATCGACCTCATTGATTCACACTGTGACATCATGGCAGATACTGCTCTGCTTGTGAATCCCAGTCAGTCACCGCAGTCAGATAAAATTAGCCACAGTCCCAAAACCAAACATAGAAATTGGTTCAGTTTTTCCGCTCATGAGACACAAGCTTTGACAGAACAGCAGCTACTGAGCGTGAGTGTAAAGGTTACCATCAATATGTCAAAACGATGTAGTCATCCCAGACTTTGGACAGGTACAGTATTAATTATGTAACTCGAGCAGGCTTTAAAGGAGCGTTAGCACCAAGGCTACATTACAAAACCTAAAAGGAATTTCCCTAATGCAAGACAAAGGTATGAATAATTGGACACATGACCAAACTTAGCAGCTTACTGGCAGCACAGCGTTTCATTGTTTACTGTAGAGTATGAAGATTTAAACACAGAGCATAGCTCATGCAAGCAGCTGAAGATGCACATAAATGTGACGATATAACACCTTTTTCATGGATTCTCCTCCACTGAGTCATGTAGATACAACAATAAAGTCCCTGCAGCACAAAAGCATGAAGTGTCTCAGTGTAACAGGAGATGAAACAGGAGGAACCTTCATGCTCTTACAGCACAAGCTGCTTTACATTCCAGTAAAGCTAAAATAGAAAAACTGCACGGTTAATACAAACACCCATTACAAGCCAAGAAAACACTAAAGGTACTAATATAAAGGGGGGAAAAAAAGACACTGACATGCTAACAAAGAAGCAGAAGAGGCGGAGCCTAAACAGGAAGCACATGGATCTTGACATATAAGTCAGAACTGCAGCAGTGAGGAGGAGGAAAACTGTAGTCGACAGTGACCGTTTACCTGCGTCAGTGATGGGCATCTGACGGCGGCGGCGGCGGCGGTAGTACCAAAACCCAGCTGCAGTCAGAAAGTGAAAAGCCACCACCAGGATTGGCGTTATGACATCAGGGTCTGACAGAAAATCCATCTTGTCGTACCGAGCGATGACAAAGTGCTCCTAGTCTGTCTGAACTTCCACAAAATACCACTTAAATTACAACCAAGTGAAGTTCCTGAAAGTCCAACAACTGAATCCCTCCAGGTTACGTCCCAACGCTAACAGCATCCACGCAGATTCACACAAGCCTTCTAAGGTCCGCGCACAGAATCATGACGATCCTTGGCCTGCTTTCACTTCTTCCCTTCCTTCCTCCAGCAGCATCTCTCAACTTCCTACACAAACTCCTGCAGCTACAAACTTCTGAGTCCCTCTCTCCATTCAGATGCCCTCCCTCTCCCCCCTATGCCTCTCTCTCTCTCGCTGCGTTTTAACCTCACTCGCTCTCTGACACTCTAACAGTGAATTCCATTCCCCTGAAACAAGCGACCAGACTGTAGCCGTTGCTCAGTGCGCCGTTAGAAAAGCAGTAAATAAAAGAAATGGGACTAAAAGGACGGAAATGTGTGTATGCCACGTGTGTGTGTGGTTGCCTCACACTCAGAAGGAAACCACATGGGAAATACCATACCATCTTCCTGTGTGCATTCTCTACATTACCATTTTAGATAAAATAGATTTTTGTATGTATATTTATTAGTATGCACACATGCATATAACTTTCTAAGTGGGTGCACACGCTGGCAGAATTTGTTGATGATGATGATGATGTGTGTGTGTGTCTGTGAGTGCGAGTGTGCACCCCTGTTGAGAAGGTGAGTGTGTATGCGTGTTTACCTCTGTTGCCATGAGTGAGCAATGCATCCTGTCTGTGATATTTATTATCGGCTATCTTTGAGTGATGTCTGCTGACTGTGACGGTGCGTTCAAAAGCTTTGGACACAAGGGGCGAGTGTGTGTGTGTGTGTGTGTGTGTGTGTGTGTGTGTGTGTGTGTGTGTGTGTGTGTGTGTGTGTGTGTGTGTGTGTGTGTGTGTGTGT
>NW_005187775.1:161227-163231 GCF_000239375.1 Pundamilia nyererei | reverse complement strand
GAGAGAGAAAGAGACATTACAGAGTGATTCAGCATGATTCAGGCTGCACACTAAAAGGCAGGGGGTCCCACAGCTGCTCTCACCTCGCAGAGAATTGTGTGTCTGTGCCTGAGTGTCTGTGTGAGTGTCTGTGCGTCTGACTCTGTGGTCAAGTTATCATGTCACCTCTGAAAAAGCTGCTGAGGTTTTTGGTCCTAGCAACCTCGAGACAAAACAACACACAACCACAACAAATCTGATGCTCTATTTGTGGGGTGAAAAACTTCACCGCCTCAGACTGTTCTGACTGTCGTGTTGATTTGAGTTCATGTGATTTAACACACTGATTTAAAGACGATTGAGTCTTTCTTTGTTTGTCGTTTCCTGAACATCACAATTACCAGATAACATGAGGTGATGGACGTGTGTTCAAGATCCCGACTAACTGTCCGGTACTTTCCACTGTAGTTTAGTTAGTGCTATGCACTGACTACGTTACCCAGAGTCCTTTTTGTCCCAAGATTATGGCCTGCACTCAGATGAGAGTCAGACTCTGACAGTTTCAACACTGAACAAGAAAATTCACTGAAAATTTAAGGTTTGTACATTTTCCAAGTTAACTAAAGCTACTACACACGCACGGACATGGGAGTTGTGATGTTCTGTGCTACAAATTCAGCAAAAACATGCTAATATTGCCAAGAGTTTGACAAAGTGATTCAACAAACAATAATTATGAACAACTTTTATCATCACGATGACTTGTCCACAGAACAACTTCACAAACTTTACAGACACTGATGAAATGCAAAATATGTTCCTTTACTTGAATTATCATCAAGATTTTCTGTGCAGTTATATAGTAGTTATATAATAACATGATTATATAAAAGCCAGGTTTTAATTTGTCAGTGCCGTGCTCTTTGAGATGTTGCTGATAGTTTCTGACAACGTTAAACACGAAACACCAAAGTACCACAAAAGGAAAGTAATGGACAGTTTAACACGATTGTTTTCACAGGGAGGAAATTAAGTGACCTATTATTTCAAAGTATTGAGAGGATGAGCATATGTAAATGGGAACCTTAAAACTTGACAAAGCTGAGATAAAACCTGAAATAAAAGCCTGTTTGGGATTTCCAGCTTCCCACTTTAATGGGAATGGAGCACTTTAGTTTGCAGAAAAGCAGAAACTGGATGTTGCGTTTACTTATTTATAGTTTCTCACAGTTGCGAAAAGGAAATTACAATAATAGATTAACTAAAACAGAAAAAAGTGAGAAAAGAAACTGTGTGAAGCAGACATGTCTCGTGTGGGAAAGTTTGTTGCTACCACTGTGGGGCAGAAGAGACCAACATGTGTGTGTTAGGCTGGATGACATAACACTCACACCACTGAGAACACACAAGTCGGGTGTTACATTCAGCAGCCTGAAACCAACCATCTCTGAAAGAATCTTTTTATGTTGTTGTTTACACACTTAAACCATCTTTAAGAATCCTTCACTGCTTAATATCAGGTCTTTACGGAGGAAAATTACAGTTACATCTGCTTTTATATCGCCCCTCTGCACACAAAACGCCTCCTCTAAGCTAATTTTCACATCATCTTCACGCACACTTAATTCACACCTGCAAAAACATCAATAATTCACATGCATAAATGCACTTCAACAGTATAATACCACTTACACTCCCAGGACCTTCAATGAATTAAAGGCTGCTGTTTTTGCTTGTGTGTGCATGCTGTCAGGGTCAAGAGGTCAGGGATCTGCGTCACGCAAAAAGTTTTACAAATGGAAGATTTACAACAAAACCCGGGGATGATGTGAGACTACAGTATAAGCAGGAAACAGGAGAAGAAGAAAGATGGAGGGATAAAGATGGAAGAGTGCAGGAAGCATTGAGAGGAGAGATGGAGGAAAGCTACAGTGTTATTGCAAGGCTCTGTGCCGGAGAGTGAAAGACTCTTTTCTTTCTGATATCAGAGGGAGAAATCACTCACACTCACACTCACACACACAT
>NW_005187775.1:148277-161118 GCF_000239375.1 Pundamilia nyererei | reverse complement strand
ACTATATTAGCATAATTAAATCCCTCCAGAAACTCAGAAAACCCTCAAATGACACAAACAATTAAATAATGTAAATATCTCCCTTTACGTGACAGGTCTATACGATGCTCGCAGCAGCCTGTCACGTCTTCCCGTCTCTCCCTCCCCCAGTAAAACTCAATCCTTGCAGTCAGCATCCTTTATGTACCAAGGTCACCCTGACACACTGAAGTACGCGGGCACACACGCTCCACATCTCCCAGAAATATGCCGTACCTTTGTGTGCACCTATTACTGCCTTGGGCCAGCACATGATAATACTCCACAAACAAATTTCTCTCCTCACTCCCACAAAGAGACACACACACAGAGGCCGAGCCATAAACTGCATCTGCATATGCAAATACCCTGCAGGCCGAGCACACCTAAGAGCATGTGCATTCGCAGGTGCATTGCTGCACAAGTGGCTGCAGTAAATGACCATAAGCCATAACGATAATTTGTTCCTGCGGTATATTTCACCATCAAAGTGGATCTATTATGCACATTTATAGTTCAATATATTTTACTCTTAGACTCCATTAAAGCCTCTTTGCAATATAAGCCTTATTTATTTTGTGCAGGACCTCAGTGAAGTGAAACAGACACTCCCAGGCCTTAAACTAGTAATATTTCTAATGGCCAGCAGAGGGAGATTAAAAAAATCTACATATATCAAAGCCTATGGGAAGACTCCCTTGCACTGTAAACACTGTCCTGATGGATTTATGAGCTCAACTGCTGGTTTCAGGTCATAGTGAATAAACTACGACGTTATTTTGTCATGTCATTGAATAAATTTGTCTTTTGTAGTGTTTTATGCTCTGATTGGCTGCCCCTCACAAACAGAGGGTTGAACAGCAGAGCGTCTGTGTTAACAAACAGAGCCGAGTGCCTCAGCTGACCATATAAAGATATCTGCATGCCATGAGATCATACAGCGCCTAAAGTGGCAAAACATCTCAGAAACAGGGCATTGAGAGCAGTTTAAGCTTTTGCTTACACATATAGAGGTATACTTACACATATATTTAATAATAAACGAAAAATCATAATAGACGCCCTTTAAAAGCAGAACTTACCCTGAAAAAACAAAAGGACATTTCTATCACATATGGCCACCGTAAAAACCTTCATTTTATGATAGCTGGTTTATGGTAGCAATAGCAGGGATGAATTACTAAGATAGTGTTTTGGCAATATTTAACAACGATGTGCAGCATCCCAGCTGTTTGAGAGCCAATGCCAACTGCAGGAGGAAACACAGAGGGCAGAGGGGAGGATGAGCAGCAGGGAGCAGGATGAGGAAAATGACGATCACATCACAGTGATGAATCCTCTCGCCTTGGACTTTCATGTCCAGATTTCATGGTGACAAAAACTTCCCATCTCCCCCTTCCTCCTCCTCCTCCTCTCTGGCTCCTTTTAGTCTTTCTGAATCCAAATCCCATGTGCCAGAATGAACTCAATTACCTCTGCATCTAAACCAGCTTCTACTTGTGCAAGCATCCCCTATCAAACAGTGCTAAACCAAAATGTAAGTTTTGTGTTGAGAATTAGCTATATAAAAGATGAAAAATGGAAACTGTCCTCCCTTATGAGCCCAATGCCTCTGTTATCTTTATAAAAAGATAACAGTGAAGAGAAACTGTTCTGAAAGAGCTGCTGTAAACTATTTCTTTTATATCTGAATAAAGCAGCTATTTTCAGAGTCCAGTCATTGCACAGCTGCATGTTGTGTGACCATGAAAACATCACAACTGACTGTCAGCCTCCCACACTGTTCCCCGGCAGCTGCGTGACCTCTGACATCTCTACTGGCAACATGCCGCAGAAACTCTTCCCGTCTGGAAACTGAGCCGGCAGCCACAGTCCCGACCTGCCAGTCTGAGGCTGACGATTCAGACAAAAATACCACGAGGATTCAGACTCAGGAGGTGGATACTGACGAGAGGAAAAAAACACTTGTACATGTTTTGATGAAATATATTTCCACCAGCAGCGTGCTCTGCAGAGGCACCGGACTTTCTCGTGTCACTAAATCACACAGTAAAATTGTCCCTGTGATCCTGAAGAGTGATTAAGCTGTAATTCTGTTTGCACTGCAATGACAAACAGATGATGTATGGTCTGCAGGCAAAGTTGGAGCTATGTTGACATAGAGCCAAACTTCGAGATGACCTCAGAGGGACGCTGCTTCCCTCTGCAGCACTGAACCCTGCAGTTAGGGGGCAGACTGGGTCCAGTTACAGAGCAGCACAGCTCCACTCGTTCCCAGTGTTTCAGCATTTATTCTCAAACATCTTATTCAGCTGAAAACAAAGTTTAGCCACATACGTAAAACAGTGAACTTCAGTTCTTCCTGAAGACTTACACTTAGAGAAGTGAACATGAAGTTCACTAGAGTTGATTGAGACTTCATAGACAGACCAGTTATCTGATGCTCATGCTGTGACTCTTCAGTTCATTTGCTGTCTGAAATTAGCGGTTTTAACTCGTCTACCTTTAAGCCAGCTTTCTTCTGATTGGCTGCCCCTCACAGTCGGAGTGTTTAAACATCAGAGCCGTGTGCTGTCTGTGCTCACATCCAGGGCTGTATTCATGAGATTAATGATATCACCTCTCTATGAAATCATAAGAAGCAAAGAGTGTTCAGAGCCGTCTGAAATCTGAGCTTTTGACTGCTGGGAATTTACTGACCTAAATATTTGACACTTTAACTGTGCTTAACACGAGTATCACCCACTGTAACCGTGCATTTATGACAGAAAATAAAGAAAACCTCAATAGGTCCCCTTTAACTACAGTACTATTTTCATCAGGTTAGAAACACTGGTAGGTTTCTTTGCGGTCCTCTTTATAAACTAGAGAACTTTGTTTCACTTCCACCTTCATCTCTATGTAAAAAACAAAACAAAAAGCCTTTTTATTCAGGTATGCATTTCTATGTTGCACATACGTTGTTAGTGTTACGTCAAAGTAGGAGTGCCCTGGGTTCAAACCCATCTGAACCTTTTGTTCCGCACAAAAGCTTCAGAAGCATTAATTTAGCATTACTGCTAGATTACGGTTATTTAAAGAGGCATTAAAGAAAAATCATGTGCGACATTTACAGGAAGTACACGCTTCTTTGTTGGTATTCAACCTTGAGCTACTAAAGCTTTTATCTAACATCATTCTTTCCAGGTTGGAAGAGTTACAGGAATCTTGACTGACTGTTTTTTTTATTTACACATCAGACAACATGTAAAACTGCATTTTTAATTTGTTTTAGTTAGTTCATCTCACAATCTACAAATCACATACTGGTGAAGTAATATACTGGTATTTATTTCACAAGCATGGAGGTAATGCATTTTTAATGATTAGTAATTTACTCTTACATCCAGCTTGACAGGGAGCACTGTGTCTACTGTGCTGGCTATACAAATGTCTCTTAGTGCGAGATGAACACATCAAACTCTCCCGGTGCTTGGAAAGTAAGTTTCGTTTTGACGTGAGAACTAAGTGGATCGCTGCACCCATTCCAAAGATGACGGGAACAGAGCCAGGAGTCATCAGACAGAGAGAGAGAGACGCAGACAGCGATACCTCGAGATGCCATTACGAGATTAAAGTACAGGAGAGAGGTAAAGGATAACACAGGAGGGGGGAGAGGACGGGGGTGGCCCCCCAGATGAACCAACAAGGATGGATTAACAGGAGGACGCACACAAAACACAGGGTTGGAGGAGAAAAACGAGTGATGACAGACGGGAAGCTGACCCACCTGGAGACCAGCAAGAGGTGAAAAACTAAAGTTTCCCAGCTAAAAGCTTCAGCCGGTGGAATCACGCGGAAGCTCCCTTCCTCTGATAAAGGCTTTCATCTGTGTTGGTTAAACACAGGTTATTATTAGAACATTTCCCAAAAAGCTTACTGTGTTTCAGGAAGTGACCTGGGGTTTTCTAAGATATGAGGCCATCTCATGATATGAGAAAAATGAGGAAAAACTCTTCAGGCGACTGTGCTTAAACACTAAAGGAGTCAAACTGGGTCATTAGCCCTGCAGCCTTGCTGCTGAGTCTGAATAAATGTCAGGAGAGCATACAACTCTTTTTCTGGAATTCCTGCATAACAAAATTTAATTATATGGCTGAGAAAACAGGAAACGTTTCTGGGCCTGCACACGCAGAAATACAGACACATGCACACGTGTGAAAGTTTTTGTTTTCAGCAAACAAAGCCCAATTACCCCTGTCCTCTCTTTCACCCTGCATATAAAAGAACAAGGATGTGAACATTAACATCTCTGCTCTACCCCCTTTGGGCCACGCCGACACACACAGCAGATCTTTTTTAGAATATAACTAATATCAATAGGATGCAAAGCTTATAACAAGAAGCTACATCAACACAACATACAGATGCAACTACTAACAAGCAGTTAGCTGAGCTATGAGTGGCACAAAGAGCGAGACAAGCACCTCCGGCTGTCAGAAGCACATCCAGGTTTAAATATGAAATCTAAAGGTCCTCGGGCCACAGTGATAACTAGTACTGATGAATATGACTTTCCCCTTCCTGCTGTCACAAAGGCTAACCTATGCATCTACAGTAGCTTTAGGCAACATGAAGCACATGTGAGAGGAAAAGGAAAACATGCTAATCTTCTTTCTTGGTAGTAGCAGGTGATACAATCAACACTGCTCTTATATCAAAAAGGAAGCTTCAGCCAGGAAACTGCTGGCTCAGTTTAACATAAAAATCATGTTGTCAGAGTCTAAAATAAACTTCAACATGTCTACTTGCTATTTTAAAAGCATTTACACAGACATTTAAAACCCAGATCTTTGACTTGTAACTGTGTTGCTTCATAGACACGACTTCATTTCATTTACCTACATTCAACAACGGGAAAAACTGACCTCTTTTAAAAGAGATCTCCTATTCTATTGTATCCATCATTGTAAAAATAAAAATCAGAATTGAAATCAGACAAATTTATTTTTTTAAACACTGGTATCAATCCAAGATTAGCAGTTAGTCCCACACTGCCACACACACACTTTACAAATCAGACCTTTGGCACAGAAAGGCATCCACTGATGTATGTATGAATGTAGCTACAGTAACTACTAACCATCTCTAAAAAACTGATTCTGTTCATCTGGACGTAGCATTTTCAGAGCATGCACATAGACATGCTGTTCATGTTATCTTCACTTTGGCAAAATCAAACTATGCAAGGTGACTTGTAGTAGGTTGAGCTCCTCAGAATAGAATACACATGTTCGGCAATACACATTGCAATTTGTTACATGATCGATGGATTGCAATGAAGCTTGACTGAGCCCGGGTGGAAGCAGGAAGCCTGCGTGACCTATGTGACCCGACTCTGACGCCGCCTCATTCTCACCCTTCAGGCTCAGGAGGTCCATGAAAACAGTGATGTTGACCTCTGGATCATTAAATGCTGGGTCAAAGCCGCCCTCAGATTATAGGCCAGGGATCATGGGGTGTGCATGTGCTGACATGAGTGCAAGCAAAACACCCAGCTAATCTTATCACACAGTTTGTAGGTAAACATTTCAAACCATCGCTCTGACATGGCTGCTTAAATATGGTTCTTCACAGCTACAGCAGAGAAACAGAGCTGTCAGCCCTGCATGGATAGATGGTGGGAAAGGAGGGAGGGGGGCATATAGAGCAGTAGATTTATGACCTTGTAAGAAAAGAGAAGCTTCATTTATCATTTGGTTTTAGGGTCTTGGTTAATCACAGGTTAATGAGCAGGAGAGGGAAGGGCAGAAGAAAACAGAGAAACACAAAGAATAAGAGTTGAACGAGGAAGAGGAATAAAAACTATTTAAATGGAGACAGATGTAGTAAGCAGCATTCACTAAAGGAATAGGGTGGGAAGATTATGCAGAAGAGCATGGGATGACGAGGACAAGATAAGGAAAGATAAAAGATCAAAGTCCAGGAGGAACAAACATGAGATAAATGGGAAAGTGAAGACAGGCGAAAGTGAAATAAAAGGGGGGAAAAAACAGCAACAACAGCAGATGACTCAAAGCGGAATCATTTCCAGAAGCTGAAACATGTTTCCTTACTGTTATGTTATTAGATTTTAATTTGTAACTGGACATAAAAGCATATAGTGTGCTAGCAGCCCAGTGAGGCACTATTAATGCTAAAGAGCTTTAAGCCAAACGCACATAACGTTAAAGCTATTGATTTTTATCATGTACTCTGTTTATCATTTACTGTGCTGTGGAGCTGAGGCTGATGGGAAAGTCAATGTCAAGCTGTCCACGTACTCGCATCCACATCACTCACCTTTCACTATGCAGTCAGTTTTTCCATTTTGCACTGCTGCACGACGAAAAAGTGCAAAAACTTTAATAGAACAACCTTGTACCAGTAATCTATTAATTAAAAAAGCTTGGTATGAAACGCAGTTATTATTAAATGCATGTTCAGAAAATCAGGAATAGTGCAGGGAAACAGACCTGTGTCTGAAAACTGTCTAAATAGGGACTGAAAAGATGACCTGATGGCGCTACGTGAAAAGTTTGGTGATCACCAAAATCCTTACAATACACGCTCTTGGATACCCCTTTCATACTAGGACAATACCCGTGCACAATCAATAATTTCTGATCCATGGAGACCGACTTTCATGGCTATGGGAGGGGCTAAGCAATATTTGGGATCCCACAGGATCCGTCTGCCCCCATTTTCTTCCCAAACTTCTCATAACAGCATTATGTATTATTTGGTTCTGAAACATGAAAAATATGTGGGCTGTTTCTCCAAAGGCACTGGCATATAACTGGTTCTGTACCAGTACCAGCATTGCTTTGGTCTAATGAAAACATTTTGGGTCAAGTGGACCGAGTGACAAAGACACAGACTGCTAACAACAGTTAGCAACAAGCACCAGACCGGTGCTACGTTGGCTCCTCCTTTATCCAAACAGGTTCAGAGCCGAGAAACAACGAGAGACTAAAGCAGGAGCAGGGGCAGGTGTGTTTGCGAGAGCCGAGGGGAAAGAGCGAGACATCTATGAAGGAACCGTGAGAGAGATGAAGCTGAAGAAGAAAAACACTTTGATGATGAGGTCAGCGGATGGGAAAAGACGGGGCAGAGCGAGAAAGACAAAAGGTGAGGCGATGACAGGGCCAGGGGCAAAGAATGTGAAGAGTGTACACAAATACAGGGGACCCTACCACATAACCACGGTAACCGGGCCTTTAACCCCAGCTGTTCCCGTCGCCATGGACGCCTCTCAATTAGGACCCTTCCTCCACCCTATCCCATCCTCTGGCCTTTCATTCATGCACTTGACCTGACCTCCTGAAATAGCTGTAATTATCAGACTGTCAAAGGCATCTGCGGCGTCCACGCCACCAGGACGTCAACGTTTACGCCCAGTCTCTTTAAAAATGTTCTTTTCTTCCCCAATTAGTTATTTAATCCAATATGTTAGGATGAAACATTAACACAGCACAGACTCAGGAGTCACCTTCAATTTCTAATATACTTTCTATTTGACATTAAGCAGGACAAAATATTTCTGTGAGCAAAAATTAGACATATAAAAATGATGACCATGGCCTCCTTATTGTTCAAAATATAATAAATAAGAATAGACTCACTAACTGTACGGCCTTCCACTAAAAGCTGCATTTTTATCAGCTGGTGCTCTTTTGGTTCAGTTTGACTTCCTAATGGTTTCGGTAGTAAAACTGTCTTGAATGCAGCTTGTTAAATGAATCAAGTAGCCTGGAAAGCTAAACACAAATCCCTCTCACTCACGGAAGACTTTCACTTCTGTTTTATGGCTCTGATTTCACGTGTGTGTTGCACACAGGCAGGTGTGTGTGCACGCCGAATTCAGGCTGTGTCACTGTAGCATTCGGCAAGATAGTCTTACGAGTGTGAGAGAGAGCGCAATCGAGAGACAGTGGATTATTGTGTTTGTGTGCGTGAGTGTTAATCTCACTGACGTAAAGCCAAAGACCACCTAGGCTGACCATTGAACACGAGGGGAGGGGAGGAGTGCTCGCACATCAGAGACAAACAGAAGCTCCTTTCTGCAAAGATCACCACACACAAACACCTACACCAAACGGACACCATTTAAACCAACAACAGCCAACACGGAGTAATTCCATCACCACTGATTTTCCAAGTACAATACAACCTTCCACATGGAAACGTGTCAGTTTGACATGAAGCTCCTACCCAAACCAGTAGCACCAAGCACAACCACTGTGGCAACAGTTTATCCTCCAATGATAATTACATGAAAACTGCTCACGAATACCTTAGTGTTTTTCTTTCTGATATTACCTTGAAATACATCAATGCTGAAGACACTTTGGAGCATGACAGCTACACGTTTTTACTTTGCAAAAAGCTCCACAACCATAACTTGCCCCCATCCAATTATTCGACACACAACCCAATAAATGTTCTTACTCCCTCTGGTTCAGATCCAGTGCTTTCTAGTACACAGTGTTTCTCTCAGAAGGGATGCTTAAAGTTTTTAAGTGCCTCTTTAGCTTTCTTGGCATGATGTTCACTTCAGTTTAATCCCCTCCAACAAATGATGCACACAGGCTGAAGGCCGTTAACATCCTCACTTCAGCTGAAGAATCAAAGCAGTGGCTCTCACAGTAATGTCTCAATTTTTTCCCCATCTTTGTTTGATTTTAATCTGCAAAAAAGTGATCGGTTTTATGTTCTCACAAATGTTACCCTACTCAAAAGTGTACAAATATTCCTCTTTTTCTTGAGGTTTCAAATTAAACAAATTACTTTTGAGCAATTAAAACAATACTCTTTGATTGACACAAAACCTCAGCCCACCTTGACTTGTCTTAAAGCACACTGGGTTAAGGTATCCAAAGAAAGAGTAAGTTAGCCCAGCCTCCAACCTCAGAATCCAGTCGATCATTAATAATATGTGGTGTCAAAAAACCTGATCTACACAGGATCCAAACTGCACGACCCAATGGACCCGCTTACAAAATCCTGGTCCAAGACACCACATGACATCATGTGTGTTGTGGTTACACAAGCTATTATAGCGGTGGTTTTAATGTGATGGCAGATCAGGAAATGAATGGTCCTGAGTGGGAATCTTGGAGACAGCAGGAATGTGAATTGTGCCCGACAAGCACAAAAACATAGAAAGTGATCAATGGCAGCCTTAATTGCTTTGCATTGCACAGGTTCATTAAGGAGTCAGGTATGTTAATGCTCAGTCTTTTTACAAGCACAGACAGTAATCCTCTTTTAATGAGCTCCCACAGAGAGGAGACAAAAGACAGTATTTGAACAATTTTAAGAAAACTGGCATTTTGTTTTAAAGCACAGAGTCCAGCGATGAGGGGGTTGAATGTGACTTTAGGTCAACACTACGCTAAAAACTAAACAAATGAAGTCGATGTGAACTTCCTATTTTAAGGGAAGCTGTAGCCGATTCAAATTTGAGTTCTATTATCACGGTTTTGTGTAACACTCTCTCATATTTGCTTAGAACAGCTGTGTACTCTCAATTTTTGAATGAATTTGCATGAAAGTTGGTCAGTCACAGGTTCTAATAAGACCATGAGTTATTCCTCCATAGTACAATATTTGAAGCAATGTTCAGCTATTTCAGTTTATGAGGTGTCTAATCTGTAATCTGTTAGATTAATAAAACGTGACAAACAAATAATCGATCATTAAAACGGATGGATTGACGCAAAAAAGCTATTTTATTGGAACGTCGAGGGGAGATGAATCAGATAATCCAAAACTGTTTGTTCTTATTGCCTGTGGAAAAACGTGGACTGAAGGCTTTCAATAAAACACAAACAACACTTTATAAAAGAGATCGAAGCATGATGAGACTGTGTGAAGAAAAAGTGGGCTGAGGTCAGGAACCTGCCAAAAATGCTCAACTTAAAGACTGAAATGAGTGAAGAACACACAGGACGGAAAGAGGAATTAATGAGATCATATGCATAATCGAGAGCACAATAGAAAGCAATTATATTTTACTTCCATCCGCAGAAATGCAACCACAAGCGCTCTGCACACAGTAAACTCTGCTGAGATTACCCGCTTTTCTCTGTGACCAAACACAAACAGGAAACAAATCCCTGTGTCCCATTTCAAGTGTTGACGCAGCCCTTGAAGCGCCACAGCGTGTTTCTCCAACTTCAAAAGCTCTGAAAATAATTCTAAATAGAACCATTTCTATCTCGGAAATGAACCAGAGGGCAAAGCAAAGCAGGTCGAAATGCATCCTCACAACCTTCCCGAGCTTCGCTCAAACTGTGTAAATCACAGAGCGGAGAGCAGCCGGCTCACTATCACACAGAGATAACACCAGGTTTCCCACGCTGTCTGTTGTCTCCAGGAAGTGGAGCCAGCTGAGCTCTTTGAGGTAGTGCTTGTAGCCCCTGATGGAGTCTGAGGGCAACAGGAAGCAAACAGGAAGCAGAAGCAAGGAACAGACAGCGATCTGCCCCTCTAAGACAGCTCAGGGAAAAAGTTTGCCATTTTGTCCTGGAAATCATCTACATCCAATGGGAACAGAACATGCTAATGGATCTATAAATAAGATACTTGGCTAGAATTAGACTATTTGAAGTATTAAACTGCATTTAATGTTTTCAAAACATTTTCGTATTCTGACAGTTTAAGAGAATTTGCATTAAACTCTGACAGCTGAGTTGGCAAATGAGCCAAGTAAGACTTCCTCAGGGCACTGGATATAACTTGAGACACAGAATATATTCAAATATCATCGTTCTGTAAGTATTTATGAGCCATAAATAAGCTGCAGTGCGATTTAGCGCCCTAGAGTCAAAAATTATGCTTTTAAAAAAAAGACAAAACAAAGAAAATGTACGACTGTGACGCTGAAGGAGCAGAGTGCTGAATGATTTAAAGAGAGACTCCAAGTCTGTCTAGTTCTTACTGAAACGCCCATTTAAAACAGTGGAAACATTTTGGACCCTTAGACGTTCATCGAGTTTCTGGAGACAGGATCCAAACGTAAAAATAAAAACTGCACTTAACCACCTCTCGTTTCCTATTCCTCAGATCATAAATCATTAACACAAAGAAGTGTCTAGACATTTGAGGGACTTTAAAGTTTTCAATAAAGAAAAGATAAACTTTGTTTGCGAAGTGTCACATCTGCTGATGAGATTCAAGCATACGTAACAGACACACCTCCAAGTGCTGGCGCGCAGGTCGAAGCATGTGAACGCCGGATTAACATTGAGCCATAACTGCACTTCAACATTCATGTGGGAGCCTGGATCATAGACTACAATACAGCTGTGGTTAAGGCTGATAAATCATTAGCATTCAGGGCCTGCTGATGGTGAAAGTCCTGCGGTGAACGCACACGGCCGAGCCAGATTGAATTAGACCAAACTCCAGACGTTCAGGTAAACAAAATAACGAATTCAATGGATCTAAACAAATTAACTGCCCACAAGCAAACAGAGGAACATTTGCTGAGCCAAGGAAGAGGAATTAATGACCAGAAGACAATTGGTGGCTTAAAAACCTGATTAACTTCAGGTCAGCGAGCTAATAAAACATCCATCCATTCTGGTGCCGAGATCATCTCATTCCTTCCGCCCGATTCGGCAAAAGTGATTTAAAACCCGAGACTGGGCCCAAAACGCACAATGCAGGGCCAGCAAACGGCACCAGTGGAAAACAAGCTGAAACTCGACAGAGCCACAGTGAAGCTCTGTGACATTTCCAGCCATTCTCCGTGGTGCCTTGACATTTCGGGGCTTGACTGAGGAGCATTTCAAGTCTTGAATGAGAAGTAGGGAGTGTTGATGGGGGCTTGATGAACCAAACATTGTTCTCTCATATTAATCAAGCTTTTATAGTCATTATTTAGGTGAAAATGAATTGAGAAGAGACTGCTTTTATCTTTGTGTTACTGACTTACTCAAAAGCCTTTAACACACAACCAGCATGCATCTTCCTCCTGTATATGAAGCCAAGACCTGCAGCCAGTCTTATACAGTACAAAAGACAGACATAGCCTCCAATCGTGAAAGGTGAATATTAATAAAAGATCTACTAGCATCCCTGCAGTGCTGGGAAAACAAGTAGTGCTTCTTTGACATTTCACCTTTCACTTCTCTTCCAAAAACACACTTCTCTCCCTCAATATTCTCTTTATCTCCCTCCATCCATCTCCTCCCACTGCTCCTCCTCTCCCTTTTTACCGCCTTGTTCCCTCGCCCACACAGACAGTGTCAGCCAGCACACATCACCTCTCACACACAGTAATTACATGAACTAACTGTGTGTTATCCTATGTGATTACAGCCCTGTCAGAGCAGGCAGAGGGCTGCGGTTAGAAAGTCGAGGCTGCAAAAGGACGGCGCAGAGAGAGGTGGTGATAAAGTGTTAACAAAATGGTCAACGGCCACGTGTGGATGCATTAAAACGATTCCAACGTCTCTCAAAGCAAATTTTAAAGAAGCTAATTGTCTGATTAACAAGTGACTGGAGGTTTAGTTTCCCCTGACCCCAAAAAACTCGACGACTGGTCAAAAAATCCATCCAATGGAGGGCGCTACAGCCTCACCGGCCACAGTCAGGGGCTTGGAAGGCTGGTTAGGAGCTGGTGTCACACTAACAGACCAGTTCACATGCCTGGAAGCAAACACCGAAGCTCCGGGAGGCAACAGTGGAGCCGCACCCATCTCGGTTGATGCTGATAAATGCTAAGAGCGCTTATCACACTGAGTACATCTGGGTGGCTGCTACTGGAGACATGTATGAGTGTCAATGTGACACC
>NW_005187775.1:138390-147077 GCF_000239375.1 Pundamilia nyererei | reverse complement strand
TATTAACATGGAAACAGCCCCCAGACGTTTATGTAACCCGATCAACAGGCTTTTAAGTTCAGTCGGGCGACTTTGTCTGCTCGTGACACAAAACAATGCTAAGCTATTGACTCGCTCAGTAACAGTTTGTTCTTTCAACGCTGATCTGAAGCATTTGCTCAAAACAGGTATAAATTAATTATTAATTGTCATATGATTTGATTTCTTTAGCTTCCATATGTGGGCACTGTGACATTTGAATTCAGGGAAAAAACAAAAACAGCTTCAGGCAACAATGTTTTCAGCTTTTCTTCAGTGTAATAAAATCTGTGGTTTTGTGGTTGAGATCTCTTAAAGAGAAGGTCAGTGAATTCAATTATCTTTTAGACTGAGCTGAGCATGTGCCAAATGTGGGACCTAATTATTTATCTACTAAATTATATAAATGGCAAGATTAAAGACACTTAGTCTTGGCAAGGGCTCCACTAATTATAACCAAACACTTCCCAGAAAGACAGTCGTTTCTCGCAGAATGATTTTAGCGTTGACTCACTGATATTTTTATCATTTTAGTTATATTAGGGTATTTTTGAAGCTTTACTCGCACAGCAATTTCCTTCACAGACTTGGGTAAAAACAATAAATAATAATATTAAGTTCAGCATTAAAGTCAACCTCATGTTTTTCCTGCATAAATTCCTCCAGATGAAAGACAGGCCACGCAGCCAGCTGAATATCCACACAGACCACAGAGCTGCTGGAGCAGAGTTTGTTTTGTCTGTCTTTATTTGGGGCGTTTGGGACTTTACAAATACAAATGCTGTAATGGAGATGGAACTTGAAAAATCCAAGCCAAACTAACCAGCGGTTTGGAGGAGGATGCTGAAACGGGCCCGTTCCCGTCTCCATTCAAACATCCAGCTGATCTGAGATCGACAGCAGCGGCCTCGCAGGAAATGCAGCTTACACGCACACGTACACAGAGGGGAGGTGGAGAGGGAGGTGTGTCCGTGTGTGTGTAGGAGCGCATCCAACTAGAGCTCACAAAGCTGATTAAAGGCCTGACAGTAAATTGTGTAACTTATTTACTAAACAAAAACATTTCTTTGGTTCAGTTTCTCGCATTGTAAGATTTGTGTGATTGTACAGCTTTTTGTGAGGATTAATCATAATCAACAGGCAGGTTTGGGCTACTTTTATGGATGTTGTGAACAAGAGGTTTAAGCTAAATGGGCTGTTCAGACACACAAACACTTGAGAGGGTTTTTATATTAGCTTCATCTACTCCCTGTACTTTTCTTGAGGCCACCAAACACAGATCCAAACACCCAACACTTTACACTCTTCAACCTCATGTCTGAACAGTCCTGACCTTTGTCTCCACCTTTGAAAAACACACATGCCCCAGCATCTCCCTCCCATTAAGGTAATTTTCACAGCATGGCACCGCTCCACTGGCATCTGATGTCATTCACGTAATCACATCAGACAATTCCCTTTGGAAAAAAAAAAAACATGTTTTCAAACCTCAACTTGTTTTTTCATCAAGTCAAAGAAAAAAGCAAATAAGGTATTTATAATCCACAAATGTATTCTTTTAATCCAAATTAATCTACTTTGGAGGGGGGGGGAAATTAAGTTTCCACACATGACTGAGGGCGAAAGATAAAAACTCATGACAGCAGAGACACAATGGAGCTAATGTTGAGTTTAAAACAGAGTTAAAAACCACTCATATGACTGGATTATTATAAACTGAGCCACACAGGCCAGCATGCTGCTTTTTAACAGGGTGTGAGCTGCTGAAACAAAGACGACCTGTATGTGAATGTGATGTTGGCTGAGGGTTTGGTCCACTGTAATCTCGATAAACACGTATCTGCATATAGATATGTGCACAAGCAGCAAAACTGTTGGTGCTGTTTCACTATCTGATTGTTACTGACCGGTTACAATAGTAAACACTTTGAGACATGCTTTGCTGTAGTTACATTCCCCAAGTGACTTTCCAAAGTCCAGGCTTCCCATCCATCGCTCCGCATCGCTGATGGTGATTCAGAATGATGATGATGATGCACAGAAAGATAAATCATCTGATGCCCAGTTCTGCAATCTGTTCCTGAGATTCGGTAAGGTTACCTCATTTCTCTTAAAACTGTCAGCCTTTAGCATCAAATGTACCCGCGTCTGTTTGTTGGCGTGTTAGCTTAAAGGTGGCGTAGAGGTGTCGTCTAATACAGCGGTCCCCAACCTTTTTTGCACCAGCGACCGGTTTAATGTCAGATAATATTTTCATGGACCGGCCTTTTAGGTGTTGTGGATAAATACAACAAAATAAAATGTTACGACCAAGACAAAAACTGTGGTGTTTTGTAAATATAATAATAAACGCGAATTCACTCTGTAATTGTGTAACTTTATTAGCAGCGTCCTCCTGAAATGGGCCGTCAACATTCAGAGCAACATCTTCCTTCCTTCCCCTTAATGCTGTCTGGTCGCTATGGTAACACCTAAATATTTCTTTCAAAATAAGACAACTACTAAACAAATATAAAGTACATGAAATATATAGAAAATTTATTCATAACACACAGGTAAAGACCCAGAGAAACCGAGTTAACGATTAAAACTCTCGTGCCTGAGTACCAAACGACTCACGGACTGGTACCGGTCTGTGGCCCAGGGATTGGGGACCTCTGGTCTAATATACAATGCATTGACCATTATGCAAACTGTAGCTACAACTAAGCAGGTTAAAACCTATTGAGATATCTAAGTGATATGGAGGACATTTGACCTCTGACCCTGGAACATGGACTGGCAGTTAAAGAGTGCATGTACCTACTATATAGTTACTTTATTTGACACACTTTAAGTATTTAGAAATTCAAAACAGAACCTTGTGAGGCAAAAGTGTTAAAAAGTGCATTACTGCGCTACCCCTCCTGTGGTTAAACCGCCCTCTAACCTTCTCAGCAGCACTTCAGCCACGTGAACCACATGCCTGAACAAAATTATCTGACTAACAGGAAACACTGCATAAGCATTTCTATTTATCTCGAATCAGACCATGTTTTTGTTTCCAAATAGCAACAAAGGGGAAGGGTGAGGAATACAGAAAAGGACGTTTATTGTTTTTTCTTTGATAAGACACAATTAAACTAAAGTGTATTTCACATTTTTTTTTAAATTACATAATAACTGAAAGAGTTTGTGTTTTAACGGATGAATGAAGAGGAACAGTGACTCAGATATAGCAGCTAAAAGCAGCAAGGGGAGAACAAGAGTCGCATAGGAAACACAGATAATGGGTAAATATGCACTAAAATAATGGGTGACTCAGTGTCACACACACATGCACACACACACGCACACACACGCTCGCGTTACTTTTCCATTCATAAAGTCAAAGAATCAATAAAGAAGTTACACAATGACAAGGAAGCCTGAAATTATTAAACTTAATTATTTAAGTGATTTCTAAGTTAACTTGATGTACTGTTTAGTAAATGTAATATCCTCTTTCTACCATTTCCTTATGTTTTATAGTCCAAGCTACTCCTAAGTTTAAATGATGCAGAAAAAATAGACTGAGCTTTTCTGGTGATTTAGCAACAAATTTACAAAATAATTATAAAATCAACAGATTTGTGAATGTGAGGAGCTTCAGTCTGGCATTAGTCAAAAAGCTTTTTGACAATTTGATCAAATGTTGCAGGCTGCAAATGTTCCAAAGTAACTGATTTTTATTAGCGTTTTAAAAGCTAAAAGACAATCAGGAATATCAGAGACCTTTGGACCTTTGTGCATAAACTTGAAAACATAACCTTGCTGTCAGCACTGGGGACATTGACACAAATTTGGTCTGACACAGAAACAAAGGTAAACAGAAAAAAAGAGTGAAGCTCATGCAGATAAACATGGCCAACATGAGGCTGGAGCACATGTCACATAACCTCAGTGAGCAGACAGAAGGAGCGAGAGCAGAAAGTGACAGCTACTCCTTTCTAAACAAATGGTGAGCAGACTCAAGCTCAAACGTCCCTGCCACAGAGATATTTGTACCAGCGCTCTCCTGTGACAGGTGACGGGCAGATAATCATGGTCTGAAACAAAGAACTACTACTAGAGAAAACACTGTCCCGGGCCCCGTCACTGAGGTTAAAGAGGAAAAGAAAGAGGCTGCAGCTCCACGATGAGTGGTCACACAAAGAAAAGTCTACAAAAAAAAAACAACCTTTATTCTCGAGAGTAACACCAACTTTCAGACAGATTTATGTTTATCCTTGTGACAACTATGAGTCACTAAAATCTCAAATATCTTTGTATTCATTCAAAATTTAGTGGCGAGATAGATTAACTTGGTTTTTGGCTTCCACGACATCCTTGTGACGTAATGTGTTTGCACATGATTATGTGTTTGTTCTCATGCCTGTCAGTGTTTGATGCATTAATTACATTCCTGATGGTTACATTTCCCCACTGGCTTTAAAAGTGGTTAAGGAGTTTAACCTCAACTATAATTTAGGGGGTTAAAGGAGATTGTAAGTGATTGTAAGCCAGTCTGACATGCAGCGCTGTAAGACCTCAGACGGAGCAGCTGTTTTTGTTGGGGAGGGGCTGCCTACTGTGCCGCCTAATATCACCGAACCACAAGGAGCAGCAGGTGTGGCCATGGCTGCCGTAATGCTATCGGGGAAAAGCCAAAAAGACAAAGCTGTGGGGTCAGACTTAGAAAAGGTTTCAGTCGAGGAGGTGAGCAGTCCATGGTTCCCACTACAGGATTGGTTTAATTAGTTCTGCAAAAACTGCACCACAATTCACCGCAGACCAACGAGCGAGTGCCCGCTTTCCTCTTTAAACAAAGCACATTTGCATGCCAAAAGAAGGTGGGCAAAGAGCAGATAGGGATGAAGAGGTTGTTGGAAAACAGGTGTTGTGAAACTATTCAGACATTGTTTGGATTTGAAAAGCTGACGTCTGTATTTGGTCGAGTGGAGACAAAGTCTGAAAAGGTTTAAGCTCCAGAGTCTCTGACGCGAGTATCTCCACCAGTGTAGTAAAAGAAAATCCAACTATGATGAAAAAGCCAAATGCAAAGTATAAAGAAAATAAATATTTCAAGAGGAACTTGACTCAGGTCAGAAACTCGAGGCTTGCTTTGTGCTATGTGTGATAACAGCTGCTGGAGCGAAGCATCCCTGCCTGCTCCCACACGTCACCTGACACTTCCAACCATCCCACGGTCGGCTTTTCCGTTCGGCGTCTGACTTTTGCTCCCACCGAGCTCGAGTGTCAGCGAAAGACAAAAAGCAGAGACGTCCTGACGCAACAACGAAACAATAACAAACAATTAGCAACAACAGAAAATTAGCCACAGAAGCTAATTAAGAGCTTAGAGACCCCCAGGGTGCTGTTAATGCATTCAGGGTGATAGCAGACACCTGCGCTGTTAGCCAATATGAAAGCAAGCAGCCATTTGTCCTTCACTGACCCACGGCTTATCTGGACACCACGCAGTAACTAAACACGCACAGATAAATGCATGAAGTTGAAGCAAAAAGACCCAAGAAAATAAACCAGCAGATGGTTGTGCTGCACGGTTTAAATGAATGTAAATAAAGACCAATGGCTTATTTTTTTTTTTTTTCCCCATCTCTGCTCCTCTGAAGCAAACTGAAGGATTTAAACCCAGCACGATCTGGGCGACCACTGATTTGTTTCCCCCCTGTAATACCTTAAAGCAAATGGGTGTTCAATCCGCATGAAGTCTCCGAACAAAAGTAAAATCTCAACATTACTGTGAGGCCGAAGGTTGAAAAAACACAGTGCAGTTTCTGATTGCATAAGGATCCCTGAGGAGCAGGTATTACACCTGCAGCCCAACCCACAGTTTTGGTTTATGCTGATTCAAAGCCCTGTTGAGCGACCCACACGTGCAACATGTCACTCTGTTGATATGTGCCAATCCCACAAAAAGATAAGAGATAGGAAACTGCTCTCATTAAAACATTATAACACTAAGACAGCCCCTGTAAAGTATAATCATTCTCTTTTTTTTAATCATTATCACATGCTTTAAAAGGACAGGTGACAAGGAAGAAGGTGAGGGTGGGGTGGGGTACCAACCTCTTTTCTCCTCTAAATCCTGGAGGAACTGCCTGTAAGCAGCCGTGGCGCTCATCCCTCCCTCCCAGAAAAGCGGTGAAAAGAGAGGGAGGTAAAGAAGTGATAAAAGCGAGAAATGATTAGAAGAAGTGAAAAGGAAGTGAAGGAAACTGGTGACAAGCAGCAAAAAGGGAGGGAAAGGGTTCGAGAAACCTCAAGGAAATTAACAGAAGTCAGTTTGTGAGAAAAGGTGAATGAAAAGGCGACAGTAAATGAGTAAAAGAGGAGGAGGAGGAGGAGGAAGGGGGAGAGTTTAGCTGAGCTGTTCGCCACGCAGGATCCAGTTTGTCAAAGGAGAGGCATCCTTAATCACGTAGATAATCCCTCATCTCCCACTCGCTTCTTTTCTTCTTCTTCTACACGTCTTCTGTCTGGCGTGTGTGCGTCCGTGGTTAGGGTAGCTGCGAGTGTGGCTGTGTGTTAACAGCTCTAAGCCGGATAGAGGAACTGGACTTTGACCACAAGGCGGGTGATGTCACTGCCAGCGCTAGAGACATGTGCGTCTGTAGTGAGTGCATACGAGTGTGTCACAGAAGGAAATTTAAAAAAAAAAAAAAAAAAAAAAAAAAGGAGGCGTGGTTTTATTAGTCACTGCTCAGCTGTGCTCTTTTTTTCCTACTCAGCAGTATGGTATGTTGGCCGTGAGGTTTATTCAAGAAATACCACATGTGTCATTCATTCTGCTTCACAATGTGTGTGTACAGTAACTGCCGTGCCGGGTGAACCAACTGGAGCCGATAACAGAGCAGCAGACATGAAAAAGCCTCTCACACGCCCACTTTTCACCCTATGTCTAATTTCACCGCTCAGTCACTTTCTCTGTTCTCAGGCGTGTGTTCCTGCGCTGATATTTTAGCTGACATTTAGCCTCACATATTATCTGTCACAAAGCCAAACTGTCACTGTTCACTGATGCAAGTCTGGAGAATTAAGTCATCGCAAGTCTAAAGCGGTTTCAGGTGAAAACTTATTAGTATATTGGATGTAGTATATACACTACTATAGTATAGTAATAATCTGTGTTTCTTCCACAGCATGTCTTTTATCCCGTCTTCCTTCTCTCACCCCAACCAGTGGCGGCAGATGGCCCCGCCCCTCCCTGAGCCTGGTTCTGCCGGATGTTTCTTCCTGTTAAAAGGCAGTTTTTCCTTCCCACTGTTGCCAAAGTGATTGCTCATAGGGGGTCATATGTTGGTTGTGTTTTTCTCTGTATGTATTATTGTAGGGTCTACCTTGAAATACAAAGCAACTTGAGGCGACTGTTGTTGTGATTTGGCACTGTATAAATAAAATTGTATTGAATTGAATAGCACAAAAAAAAAAGAAAAAAAAAAGCTTAAAGACCTGTCCATGATTTCCTCCACCCGTCACCCAATGGCAGCTGTGAGATGGTCTAGCTCACCTGCGACCCTAAACTGGATAAGTAGAAGAAAATGACTGGATAGATGGATGGATGCTGTGGTTGACAAAGTTCCTTCCACCTGAAAAATCACTTCCTGTGTGTCAAAGTCAGACCACCTCTGTGGCGTAGGCCCAGGTTCAGTTCTTGCCCTCTGTTTATGCTCACAGTTGTTGATCGTGTGGACTGTTTTTTAACCTCTTTAACCTTTTAAACCCACTCGACTGGAGGCACGAGTGTATGAGCGGAGATCAGAGGGTTCAGACAGACATGCTGCAAACATTGTGTAGAAAACTGAAAAACCCACAATCACTTTGCTCCTATCTCACATTTTGCTGTGTGACCATATACATATCTTTCTCCTGACTTCAGACACACCTCTGTTGGTGCAAGTGAGAGTTAGAGGTAAATGATTTAGCCTGACGTCATTTTTTCTAACTTGAGTGGATGGATAACAGCCAAACAAATGAAGGTAAATATTTTCTGGTCCTTTTTTCCCTATTTCTTTTAGTTTAGTTGCACCAAGTCTTTGAGGCTTTGTGTAAAACATAATAAACACCTCAAAAAACACCCTAAAACTGTCAGTTTAGCTCCAACAGGAGGGAGCTGCGGCCCATTAAGTATAATCAAAGCACACAATTCTGTATTTAATTTATATTTTGGCCTATTGTCACAGTTTCATGAGATACAACCAGTCTTCTAAGTCTTTGGAGAAACTAACTAACAACTAACTAATGACTAATGGTAATGAACAACGAAAATCAGGCCAAAGCTGAAGCCACAAATACGTGGGATTAAGTAGGAATGATTTTAACTTTCATGATAATCAAAAGCTCCATTAATCCTTTCAGCACCAGTTTGAGAAGTCAAAGGACGGCCCATTAAAAACAATTATCATAAGCCCCAAAAACCCCGCCGCATGTGATTAATTGAACTTTGTTTACAACTATATTTTAATGGCCCAGGACTGACTGATCAAATATTATATTTCTATGTGAATAATCTTTATCCCTCAGTGCTCCCCCGTCGTTTTTATTCCACCTCATGAAATGCTAAACACCACATGGTAAATACTTACCTGGTTTATAACATGTACACGCACTAAAACTCAGGCAGGGCGGAGTGGGCACGATGAGGTCTA
>NW_005187775.1:136299-138048 GCF_000239375.1 Pundamilia nyererei | reverse complement strand
TCTATAAAAAGTCTGCTGTGCATCCATGAAGTCGCCAAACTTTTCAGCACTTTTACAGATCTGACTGGTGATTCCTTACACTTTATGTCCTGGTAGGTGTTAATAAAGACGGGGATCTTGTTGATCAACTGTTAACCAGTTCTCTATTTTTTATGCACATCCCACTTCTAAAAGGCGTGTCTCTCC
This sequence comes from Pundamilia nyererei, assembly GCF_000239375.1. Lineage (NCBI taxonomy): Eukaryota > Metazoa > Chordata > Actinopteri > Cichliformes > Cichlidae > Pundamilia > Pundamilia nyererei. The sequence goes on along the minus strand of NW_005187775.1, from coordinate 137,862 downwards.
AAAGTTTAATCCATTTTTAGCTAAACTATTTATATTTAGTGTTTACTTTCTCATTTTTACATTTTCTAGAGCATAAACAAAGTGAAGTTTGCATTGGGTGAGGCTGTTAAGTTGTTTAGTCTTACCTTACATCAGCAATGGAAGCAGGTTTCATGTTTTCTATTGTCTATAAATTCTATTGTTGTTACATCGAAGTGTGAGCTCACTGCTTTGGGGTCATGTACAAAATAAAGACATTAGAATAGATCTGAAATGCTCTATAAAAGTCAAGCCTGACAGGAATCTGAGCGTTCTTTCTCATAAATCAGATTACTAGAAATGATCTTGTCACGTTTTAAATTCACCTTCCTCCTTCTCTCTCCAGCTCCGTTAGAGTCACAACAAACACTGTACCATCAAACATAACCTTTCACACACTAAGAAGTTCAAGTAAACACGCAAACGCACACACACAAAGAAATAGAGCTCACCGGCTTCTAATAGCTGAGGTCAGGACGGCCAATAGCATTTCTGTTTTGCATTTACAGATCAATATCAGAACAGATAAATGGAGGGTGTGTTTCAGCGGGATTTGAGATGGCCTCAGATACAAAGCAGCAAGAAGCACAGAGGTGACAGCTGAAGATTTCTCTCCATGAATGAATTTCTCCACGCACTAGTGAAACTAGAGGGCATACGCATTTCTGTGTGTATTTAAACTCACATGGTATTGTTTGTTTTCCCAGTGCTGCTCTTTCTTGAACAGATATGAAAACTATTTCTATAAACACTTCATGTATGCAAAAGCTGGAGGCCATATGAAAACATCATTCACAACACACACGCACATGCAGCTCAAAACCACGCATGGACCACGAGGCGGTGCGGTTCAAAGCCAACACGCTCTATTCAACAACTCTTAAGTTTAGAAATCCTGACACAGAAATGCTGAAAACTGCTCAGCGATCCTGAACGCTCGCCTGGGAGTCTCCTCTTTCACATGACCCCGTCAACAGCAGCCAGCATCATCAAAGGCCGGCCTGGACACGCACACAAACACCGACTCACACACACTCCTCCTTAGACCGTCACACACACACACACCGGGACAGGCGAGGAGATGGTGTGACTGGGAACCATGGCAACAGGACAGGGGCTAGCTGCTGGTGTCTTTTTTTCACCTTTTCCACCAGTTCCTTTGGATTAAAGGGCCCGGGGCTGTATAGCACACTACAACCCTGTTGAGACGTGTTAACAACTAACAACAAGTATACTGGGAAACATCTGACTGAATCAAGTGCACACAAACAGCACACGTTAAATCATCAAATTCAGCCCATCAAATGTGTCCTCTCCAGGACTCAAGAGGACAGAAATGTACTTAAAACCTCAAGCCAGCACATAAAAAGATGAACCTCTGGGAAGAGAACAAAAGCAGCTGAGGAGCTTTTGTTCCAAAAGAAAAAAAAAAAAAAAAAAAAGGAAACAGGTTTTATCACCATTTGGCCACAGAGCCAGTGGTCTCAGCCAAAAAACAAAACAAAAAATTAAAAACGAGAATCTGATGTATTTACCTTCGTTGGA
>NW_005187775.1:134158-135849 GCF_000239375.1 Pundamilia nyererei | reverse complement strand
AGATTGGTTAGTCTCGAGATTGTACAATATATAAAACATGAGTCAGGATCAAAACAAATGCAGAGCAAGTATAAAGTTACCGTCAACACCTCAGTGATTTAGGACTCGGCTGCTATTACGAGTTCAAATTCAGGTCTGCTTAACCAACTTTCTGGAGCTCTCAGCGTCATCGCAGAAACTTCAATTTCATCATGTGAGCAGAAACTCAAATCTTTGGCCATGTGATGACATGTTAAGCTAATTCCACACATTGTGAGATCAGATGTGGTCGACAGCTCTAGAAAAGAGCAACACTTGAGTATTCTGTGACAGTTACAGCAGTAACGTTTACATAAATTTCAATACAGGCAAAGTGAAGGAATAATATCCAGATTAGTGGGAAAACAGTGATTAATATCCTGCTTGAGTTCATATTTATATTATATATAAATATGAACTCAAGCATCTTCATATTACTTGTTGCTCCATCTAAACCACTCCATGCATGAGTGATGTGGGTTCAGAGTTAAAATGTTTTTATTTACCACTGCATTGCTTGCAGCAACACTGAGGAAGAAATAAACATTTTAGTTGTACTCTAAACACAAAATGGGTCCATGCTGTTTAGTATTCACCCTCTTTGTGCTTTAGACTTCCACTCTAAGGCCGCCTAAGAGCCGAGACACAAAAGAAATCACGGCATCTAAACACAAATTGATTGTTTTTTTGCGAGTTTGTGTTATCTTGTAGCGCTTTCTTCGATATTGAGCGCGTGTGCGTGTGATACAGATTCTCTAAAATGCCAAGCGCTTTCTGGTTGAGCGGCTAAAGTGAAACCACGCGCAGCACTAATCAGAGACTGTGTTCAGCCTCCTCTGTCAGCTGGCTGATGGGGCAGCATCAGCATGCAGGCGCATGCACGTGCAATCTAAATGCTAATACAGCAGAAATAAATATGCCACAGCCAGCACGGAGACAGCGGTGCAGGAGGTAAAAGAGCACCACAACAATGCAACAATATTAACGGTGCTAGCTGATTCTGTGGTAGAATCGCTGGCACTGTGGTAGTTTGTAGACTAAAATTCAGGAATTTTAGAATTTTACTAATATTATTAATAAATACTGCTTCTCAAACCGTTTTCATGCAAGACAAATGTAATTCAAATTCATAACAAGACCACAGTCTTCTTGCTTCTGTACTTCAGCACACTGAAGAAAAGCCTAAACCCCTTGAAGTCAGGTTGTTATTAGTTTAATCGTGCTGACATTGCTGGATTCCATCAGATCCTCTGGCTCTTTCCTTTTCTGTCATATTTCTACACTCTCCACATTTCTGCACTCTCTTTTCGTCCAAAACAGGATAAAATGCAGGAGGAAGACAGATATCAGTATTTCACATCTTTTGATGTGCCTCGCATCAACACAAATTGCCTCTCCGGGGGAAGTGGAGTCTAAATCCAAGCACGGCCTCATTAAACACAAAGGACCACAAGTCATTAAGCAGAAGGAAAGGCGAAAATAAGAGAAGGTGGCACGTTGAGTGGATGGATGTGGACAGAGTGATGTGTCAGAGGGCGAGGAGGTGAAACAACTGCAGCCTCTGATAGCTGAGAGTGTACAGAGATGCAGTTATGAAACAAAGAGGCATTCATCAGAAACCGCAGAGCAGAGAGAGCTGGTTAGCTCTGTCACCAGAGAGAAAAGGACAAACT
>NW_005187775.1:133564-133909 GCF_000239375.1 Pundamilia nyererei | reverse complement strand
CAGGATTAATCAAAGTAAGGTTCAAAGTAAAGTTAAAGGTTACAGGAAACAATAACACGGTGTTCAGTGAGGCAGAACTCCTCTGCTGGGCTACTTGAGCGTGTAGGTGGGTACTGAGACCAAGATTATTTAAGACAGTCACACAAGCCTAGAGACCAGTTGGCAACCACCAGTTTCTGGGAATAAAAAAATAAAATTAAAAAAAGGTCATCAGAAATCTCCTTGCAATTGCTTTGGTTGCTACAGCTGCACATATTTTGTGTGAAAGGCACCAACTTGTCTGGAAACACTCGCAAACTACTCGCTAAGCAGCTGTGAAACTATGCAAAGTGTGACAAATTGGAA
>NW_005187775.1:101781-133424 GCF_000239375.1 Pundamilia nyererei | reverse complement strand
AGTTGTAAAGGACAGGCAAAGGGAGCTCCTTTGCAAAAAAGACTGCAGAAAGACTCATGAGAAGACGGTTATTCAATGTCGAAATATTTGCTGGTTAAGTACTCTTTTCATGCCGTATTAAATAAACATCATTACACACAGCGCGGTTCCCATGCTACTCTCTTAATCTCCTCTAATCATTTGGGGGCAATTTAGAAAGCAACCTTTTGTCCATTCATGTCTAAACCGACTCTCTCACTGACACTGAGTGTGTGTGTCTGTGTGTATGTGTTGTTCATTTGATCCACTTCCAAGTCATATCACCCGATTTGTCATCTCACGCGAGATGAAAGTGATTCCCAGCCTTTGTTTTACCATGTGTAACCTCTCTGTCCAAAGAAAAGCACAGTCACCTGTGATTAAGTCACCTTTTCTTTTCACTTTCATGACGGACACTTCATCTAATAATTCAGGATTATTATGTGCCTGTAGCTGGAAATCCTGCCTGTGTTAATGTGCTCCGAGTCCTGTTAGAAAGCTGTTACGAAACTCTGCTAAAAGAGGAGCCGGGATGTCAACAATATTCATGATCTCATGGTCCGCTACACAAAAATCACCACTATTCCACTGCAGTGCAACACATGTTATGTCAGACTTGTGCTCCCTATTTGGTGGTCTGAGAGAGAAAGGAAGGGCAAAAAATTAAGAGAAACAGATGACAAACAAAGGAATAAAAGGCTTGGAGGCAGAAATGAAAAACAATGCAGAAAAAAGAAAAAAAATATAAAAAATAAAGTGGACGAGGTCCCAAACAGAGTGCAGACACACATACAGTCACGAGGGAGGTAAACACAGAGATAAGCTGACACAATAGAAAGGAGAGGTCACACAGGAAGAAAGCAGGGCTGTGATTATGGCTCCAACATAAAATCCCCTTACGTCTCTGTGAATGTCCATAAAAAGCTCAGAGCCTTTGTTTCTATAAGTAGGTAAAACGCTCTGGCCTCCACAGGCGTAACAAACCTTCTTACTCTCACTGAAAACTGATGTTTTCTAAATTTTTAAGCAGGAATCAACACTCAAAATCTCAAATTTATCCAAGTAGAGCCTGTGAAGTAGATATGTGCATTTTGCATATATGCATATAAACAAATGAACATCCACAGTTCACTTCTTGTTGTACATGTTACCTATGAAACTACACAAAACGCTGCATGTAATTCCTGAGTCACACAAACGCATTTCAGTGTTTGCACATCTACAAATAATTAAGTGTGCATATGTTGACGTGCACACAATGACTGTCAGGGAGGGGCTGGCACTAAAACACATGAGAACCCAAACACACAGGCCTCAACAAGCCCACCGACAAACCATTACATTACAAGTACAGCATGACAGGGGCTGCAGGCTACAGACAGTGTATGTTCATTGTTATTTCTCTTTAACGTGGTCTTTAGAGATGAAGATTCAAAGAAAGCATGATACACTAGATGTCTCGTTAAAAGCTACGTCTGTTCAGCTTCCTGCAAAATCATTTAGTGGTTGTTTTTTTAAGCAGACCACGCTTCACGTAGTATATGGGGCAAGCTACAACGGCTGAACAGATAAAGTAGAGAGCAGCACACTGACTCACAAACAGGCAGGAACAATCAGTTACACCAAGGTAATCAAGCCGCTGCTGAGCTTTACTTCACAAACTGACAGCTTACTTTAGAATTCTTGTAAATGCAAATAATAATAGTGCATCGTTGCAATGAAAGCTCTGAGTGATGCAGCTGTGCAGACAAGCAGACCAGAGGTGGGAATGAAAGAAGAGGTGGTTCTAAAATAAAACCACAGGTCTGAATATCAATGGAGGGCTGGAGAGAGAAGAGAAAGGGGGCGAAAAGTTGAAATGGAGTTAATAATGTGCATGAGAGACAGAGAATGAGTGGGTAGATTGAGTGGCTGGGAAAAGGAATGGCAGGGAGAAAGTAATGACGTTAGAGAGATGAGAGAAAGCAAAACATACTGCTCTGTGACAGAAAGAGACAGATGAGACCAAGGCTCCAGAGGAAACAAAGAAACAGACTTTTACTTTGGAGGGAGACAAATCAGAGCCCCACAATAACATTAAACACACAGACACACACACACACTCTCATAAAGCCACCGTGACAAATGTCATGTAGTTTTCTGATCATTTTCTTCAGTGTTGGTATCATTATTGAGCTGTGACCTCCTTAAAGACTGCAGAAAGAAAATCTCCCACATGTGTCAATAATAATAAATCATATTCACACTGATGTTCAATAGTTCGCATTGTTTGCACGGGTAACTGATACTTGGACATATTAACAGCAGAAAAACTCAATGACTATATGAGGAAAACATGCAGACACACAAAGAATCAGAGCTGGAAAACAAACCTGGTGTCAAAAAGGACACAATTTAGATGCTGTCATTTGTTTTTAAACCAGCCACCCATACCATGTGGAGCTATGACTTTTAAAGGTTTATGCAAAATGCACGCAGGTCTGTAGTGTTATCAAAATATTATCAAACATCCAGGGTATTCTTAACATCACAGGTATTTTATTACTACTGAAGCTACAATGTAATCCATGATACTGATGCTCAAAGTTGGCCACAGTTAAAAAAAAAAAAAAGAGATTTTATCTTTAGATTATGACATATGGAAATTTTCAGCTCTGATAAATAGTCAAACAAATATCTGAGATCCACAGTTTGTCTCCAACTTCACATTAAATTACACGGTTGTTTAAAAGACTCAGAGATAAAGTTGTACCTCATGCACACTCAGGGGCGTAATTTCCAGGGGGGTTAGGGGGGGTTGTGGCTGCACGGGTTGCATGATTAACCATGCAAATAGTTGCATGGTTAATCATCTGGGAATTTACCCAGATTTATTTATTCAGACAGATCTTGGACCCCCCCCAAATGTTCAGCACAAAGTTACGTCGATGTGCACACTGGATCACATCTCTGTACCGCAGGTCTGTGTGTGTCACATGACTGTAATGCACGATAACCCTACAGTCTCACGTTCTCTCACTTATTGACTGGCAGTTAATTTAAAACGCTGAGAAATTAGTTTGGTTCATTTCTTACTCTGTGCATTCACCTCTATCATATATCAGCTTTTGGCCACACCACAATGAGCAGAGGCTGTAGTTTACAGCCGACTGTGCGTTTGTGTGTGTTTAACAGAGTGATAACAGAAGGCCAGTGTGCGGTGGGCGAGTGGATGACTGTGAGAGTCAGAGAGAGACAGGTGCGATTTGAATGGAGTCCACGAGTCCAATAAGCTGAAAGATTAAACTTCAGTGACGCTGCCTCTGTAGACTCCCCTGTCAGCAGGAGTTCCCACACAGAGAGCACATTTTATTAAATATTCATACATTCATGTTTTTAAGTCTTCAAAGAAACACAGTCAGCAAAAAATGAGCATCAGGGGGAATCACTCTGCACTTTTATGTTGTGTTATGAGAGGCCATGCTTTGGGGGAAAACACATTTCAGGCTTTTTTTAGTGGAAGCTTCATTAGGAGAAAAAGGAAGTCTCCTTAAGAAATGCTGTGTTTCAAAGGCTTCTTTCCTTCTAATGAGGGAATCCCCGTCTTAAGTGCTTAATAGTGGGAATCTATACACTTTGGCAATTTCTTCAGGTCTCAGGTCATCTTTTTTCTATTTCACATCGTGTTTTGTAATTCTCATCGTCTGCTCTGTCTTCAGTTTGGTGGCTCTGATTCCTCTTGTCCCCGTGACTCCTCTGTGATATCAGCACCCCAACACCAGTGTTTACAAGTCAAGATCAAGCCACACATACACTCTGACCTGAAACTCCCGATAATTTACATTTTTAATCATTTAAGTTCAGTGTTCATTGAGTCATGCTTTATCCGACAAAACCAGGACGTCCCGTTATCTAGAGGAGGATATCAAGGCTTTAAAATGATTAATGGTGTTTGATTGGCAGGTGTGTCCAGCCTCTGAGGTAGTGACTCACCCGTGTCCATCCAACACCGGATTATTTTTCCTATCACACCTACAGCTCACGCAAACGTCAAACATAATGGATGTCCTTAGGGTGTACACAGTGTTATTATTAACCATCTTGCTGCTTAGGAGGATCAAATAAATGGACCAAAAGGATTTTTGCAGATAGGGTTTCCTACAGTGTTCCTCTCGTTAAGGAACAAAGTGACACATTTTAGCAACAGACTTATAAAAATGCCAAAAAATTAAAAATTAACAAAAGGGTCAGTGTGAGTCCATCTGGCAAGAAAAACTGTTTCACATCAAAGAACTAAAAGAGACGAGAGAGGAGGAGGAGGAGGAGGAGGAGGAGGGTGACGCAGTCGCTTTCTCCTAAAAATGACTTTGTAAAAAGCATAAATCCGTGCCCAGAGAAACCATTAACTCTGGTCATGCTTAAAGAGGATTTCTGCAACATGAATACTCGGAGACTGCAGAGTGCCAGCTAGTAGCCAGCTGAAAGCCTCTCATTTCATTACAGTGCAATTAATAACCAGTAGCAAAAAAGCCAGGATGAACAGCTGGAGAGAAAGAAGAGAAGAGAAGCAAAAGGACGCAGAGATCAGATTTAGAAGAGAGGAAAACAAAGACGCATGAAGGAGGAGAAGATGACAGCTGACTCACAGTCATCTATTAAGTCATCCACTTGTTGCTTTAACGTTATTCATAGTAAAGAAATGTTGCAACTTCACGACAGACGTTATTTACTCATTAACAGCTGTTTTCTTTTTGAGCATCTCCATCTGCCTCATTCATTACACCTTCATCTTTGATTCAGATGGAAACTGGATCTGAGAGCTAATATTAGCCTTCATCTGGTCAACATTAACACCGCTAAAGCATAAACGGCTCTCTAAAGATCGCAGCTGCAGGTCAAGTTGATGAAGTTACCAACACTTCAAAAGTATTTGCTCGCGGTAATCTCCTGATCTGACCGGGATAAATCAGTAGAGTATACATTAGGTGAGAGAAGCTGGGATCTCATCACTGCCAACTGCAGGAAAAATAACCTCAAAGTCGCCCTCTCTGCTTTATTAGTCACCTCTGTCTAAACTGACACCCTTAGAGGCAGCTATTTCCAGGCTGTGTGAAAGAGCAAGCACTCTGTCAACTACACAGGCTGAAATCACAAATGCAACTTTTGCCTTTGACATCACGCTCGTCTCAGACCTTCACTTCAGCTACACTTTAAATATCTCAGGCACTGATCTTTAATCTACTCCCGTGATTACTTTGAACTCCTTGAATATTCTCTTCCAATCTATTCTAGCTACACTGAACTTAAACATACTCCTTTAATCTTACGGTATTATTTAGTTATTAAAGTTATTCTAATTCAGTCTCATATAACCACCTCAAATTGAATTACACATATTTTTATTTAATCTCTAAACCAAAGCTGCATGTAGAAGATAATGAAAATATTTTAACTGTAAAAACATTCGACTGGGCTGATACACAAATCTGATAACATCCTGTAATAACTTCATGATTTTATGATTTACAAGACAAACAAAAGCAGATAGAGAAAACTAATCTAACAACACGGTTTCTTCTGTGCTGTCCCTTATGTTATTATCAGTATCAGTAAGCATCCACGCCCTGTAATGTTACAGCAGTCAGTCATAACGCACAACATGCAAATACTGATCTGAATGCACCCGGCGGACCCCTGACACACCCTGTAACCACAAACAGCTGTGGCGTGAGGGGGTCTGTGGCTGAGGCCATGTCAGCATAGCACAGGAGGAGTCTGACAGCATCAGAATGTGGGCTAGTAAAAAGAGGAAGAGCTCAGTATGTAAAAAGCCATCTTTGGCTTGGCATCCCTGAGCTATGTGCATTTGGATGAGTTCAACAGCCAGAAAGGGGTGTGTCTCAAACCCTCACCAGCTTTATGTGATAGGAGGCATTTGCGGCTGATCGGGGAACAGTTACGAGGAACATTTCTGAATCATCACTTCCTGTGATAGCGACAGCTTTAGTGGATTTAAAAGGAATCATCTCAGCTAAAACTGGGCTTAAATTCTCAGTTTCATATTTATATCTATATACAAGTAGCTATGAGTGACTTATATAAAATGTAATTTATTATTCATTCATCTTTATTTATACTGAAGCTTGGTGTTTCAGCTCCTCTCCCTTTAGGACAGGGTGGGGAACTCCAGGCCTCGAGGGCCGGTGTCCTGCAGGTTTTAGATCTCACCCTGGGTCAACACACCTGAATCAAATGATTAGTTCATTACCAGGCCTCTGGAGAACTTCAAGACATGTTGAGGAGGCAATTTAGCCATTTAAATCAACGGTGTTGGATCAAGGACACATCTAAAACCTGCAGGACACCGGCCCTCGAGGCCTGGAGTTCCCCCACTCCTGCTTTAGGGCAAAAGTGATCGGCTGCCCCTTGCAAAGAAATGTTTTGACACCAGTTGGGTTGGACTGCAGTGTTCACAGCTCAAGCTGTGTGCCTGAGACGATCTATTTATTTTAAACTCAGTGAATCACAGTCAGATGAGAGAGTTAGTGTTGTTGGTTGAGAGCAGATCATTATGAGGGGGTATATGCAGGTTTCTTAGATTTATGGGACTCTGGGGAGTGAAACGGTATATAAACGGATGCATTTAACTTCAGATCCAGTTTCTTTGTAAGTGAACCAGCCTCAGTTTTCTGCATTATGTTAAGTTTACAGTAAATCTAAGAACTGCCCCTGACTCATACTGACTGTTGTGCCACTCCAGTATTTTCTTTAAAAAATATTTACCCATGTTTAATCTGAAAAAAAATATCTGAACCTGGGTGATAAGAGCAGTCTCAGAGGTTTAATATGGGCATCTATCACTTTAACAATCTATCTGACAAAAAAGGACAAGGGTAAGAGGTCCCCATGAAGCACAAGCTGTTATTTCTCATCAGTGGAAAGATGGTGAAAGACGTGTTTGAGGGGCTCTGACAGTGAGCAGTAGTATATGTTTCATACAGCAGGAGCAGGGAAACTCCCAGCAGCCCGAGGGTGCCAAGAGAGACAGGTGGGCTTCAAGAGACTGTAACAACTGGGGAAAACATATGACACGCATATATCACATTCACCCCACACCCTCTTCATCAATCACTCACATCAATCATCGTGCCTTTCGCTCTCTATCGGTTTCCACTCGATGCATCGAAGGACGTTTTGGGGAAGGGCTGGGCATTTGTCAGTTGTTGCCGTGGTTCGTTTCCAGGCGTGAGGAAGAATTTAGGCTGGACACACCTGTTAAGACCTCTCTCTCACTTAAGCTCCTCTGCTTTCTGTCAGAATACAGACGTGGACTTCTGCTCATCACTCATTTAAACACAGGGAAGCTTCTCATTCGCACATCAGCTGTTTTTAAAGAAATCTAGTGCAGGGCATTGAATTTGGAAGAGTACTGAACAGGCAGAAAGGAAGAAAACTGAAGGAGTTGCATTAAGTGAGTAAGCACGGTGCGCCAAAGGACGCCAAATATGTCCAGCTGAAAGACCTGTGGCTTAAAATGTGTGGCTCTGTCCACAGCAGTGTGTAACTGAACACCTAACTTAATCTTTAATGAGTGGTTAGGTCTGTTGAAACTATAATGAACCTCTGCTGTTCACATGCAGCAATGAAACAACACGATTGGCCCACAGGTTTCTTGGTTCAGCTGTTGATTGGCTCTTTGGTGACACGAGCAGGAATACTGCCATTTTTACCTTTACAGAACTATCCTGTACATTTTCCTGCCATGTCACCTCCTTGTATACCGTCTCTTATACTGCTACCAACCATTAAATAGGAAAGCACCAGCACTTGTGAAAACCAGACAGAAAAGCAAACCTAAACTTATTAAATTAAATGTCTGGGATTCCAACCAAGAAGCTGGGCTATGGCCGCAGAAGATTGTCTGAATGAAGTGTCATGTGGTCATGCAAAAAGCCGTAAACCCCAGTACAACATCGCATCGCACTGGTTTGCAAGACCTTTGAAGATTGTGCGTCTGTAAAAGCCTTTAAGGAAAGTCTAGCATCCAGCTTGACTCCTGACAGACAATAAAAATCAGCATTTCCTTCTCTCCTACTGACATTAAACTTTTTTTGGAAACCTAATTTTAAGAAAGTGCATGTCTACATCATTAGAGAGCACCTATAAATGATAGCTTCCTTTTCTTTCTTTGCTGTGCAGCACAAAATGTGCACTTTTAGGCATATCCAAGGGCACTATTAATATACTGTATGTGCCATACAGGAAACTCTGCTCATACAGAAAAGGAGCCATGAGAGCAATTCAGTAGCTTTGAGTGCAAACAGGAATTTGAAAGCTACATGAAAATGAGAAGAAGTCTCCTCTGGAGCCACACCACTACATTCCACCATGTGACTTAACCTCAAACAGTGAATCGACCTCTTATGCAGAGGACAAAGAGCAGCTGAAACATGCGACTGTGAAAACTGCCGTGTTAAAGTAATAATGCAGAACCATTGCGTCAGCGTGGCTGCGAGGCAGCAGAGTCATGGGCGACGCTTTTCAGTCTCAGACAAAAACAAAGACGGCTGCTGGAGCGGAGAGCTACATATGGCTGCAAAACGGATGGTGCAAAAATAGGCCTTTGTTCAACTTCCAGCTCGCTACCTCCCTCTTCTGATCCGTTCAGCCCACAGAGCCACCTCCCTCTGTCCTTATCCTCATTTCTCTTCATCCACCACTCCATCCTGCCTTCTTATATCACCTCTCACATCTATCAAGCTCTCTTTAAATTTCCTCTGTGCTATCCTTCAAAACCCTGGGTAGTAAAGTTTATATACATTACAGGTTAAAAACGATTAGACTGCATTCCTCCACACGTCTTTTCTCCTTCTGTCAGCAGCTCTCATTACGCAAACGTTTTTGCTCACAACACCTCTCTGCATTCCTGCAGTAATGCCAACACACAGCCTTCTCGCCCGGCTCATTAAATCTCTTTGGAGGCGCAGCATGTAGTTTTGTATTACAGGCGTGCAAATACACAACACAAGGGGAGAAAAACGTTACAGCAGGTGAAAAGAGTATTCAGCTGAGTGTCAGAGTGCTAGTGTGAGAATTCCAACATGCTAGTGCTCCTTTATTTTGAGAACATTACACACAAGTGGTTTTATCTGGAATGCCTGAAATAACAGCTGCTGTTTCCAGTGCAGTCCTGCTGACACCTTCTCCTCAGAAATCACCAGCAAGTTGCTTAGTCATGACACCATTTGGTCATGAACATTAACTACTAGCAGGATGTGGATCAACATAATGCATCCTCGTGTAAAATTATTCAATTTATTAATGTTTAAATGGGTTTTTCACGCATTTCTTGAAGACCTGAACACTGAAACTTAATAACTGGTGAAAAATGTCAATAAGTTCCCATGCACCATTCTGCTTAGCTGACTCCTGTAGAAATAAACGCAAATATAATCAACAAGCGTGAAACTAAAACACATTTTTTCACAGCCCGATTTGAAAGATGGATCTTTAGTCTTCCCACCCACTATGCAGCCAAGATGGCAACCTTTGAGCGTGAGACGTGTTCATACTCAGCTTTTAGACTCCTTCAAATATGTGTAGTTACAGCATGTGAGAGCATCTCTGCACTCAAAATAGTGACTTAAGTACAGGAGCAAGTGATCTGAGAACAGAAGCCTGATGAAGGCCACAAGTCCAACAATAAAACTGGTTTGTAAACTGGGAGTTTTGCTCAAGCTCTTCTCCATGCATCTGGGAAGCAGGCGTTTCTAATCCAAATTTCCACCTGCAACTAATCCTATAAAACTGTACATTTTTCTATTTCAAAGCTAACTGTTGTGTTTATGGATACTTTGTGTCGGCAATAAAAGCAAACACGATGCTCATCTCCAGCAATTCTCTTTTCCCATGCAGGTTCAGACACTGTTAAGTGTGCATTATGTAACACTAATGAACAAGTTCTTACTTTACAGCAAGCCCTCAATGCCAAGAGTCATTCAGGCGTCAGTTCAAGTGGGACTCTGAGGTTTCCCACAGGGTGAGAATTTATTTAAGGGTCGACCCCGAGTGCAGCAAAATGCATTCAGCATTGAGAGCTGGACGGAAAACAAGTGTGAATTGAAGTTCACGCGGGATTGCACAAAAATGCACAATTAAGCAAGACCTTTCAATTGCTCACTTTCAGTTACTATTTAAAGCAGGTTTCTTTAACGAGGGAAGTTACACAAAACAACATTTGATGGTGTTTTGTGCAACTTCCCGTCCCGTCCTATCAAAATATCCCCTTTTATAAAAAACAAAAACAAAAAAACAACCTAATTACAGGATTGATTAGGTGATAAGCGGTTTCTTTTCCCCTCCATCTTAACAGAACAGCGCTAAGGAATAAATAACAGGCTTGAGTTTGTGCATTTTTCTACAACAATAGTCGTTTTCTTAACGGATTAATGGTGTCAGTCTTGTTAAATTAGCTGAAACACAAACAGAGTTTCTATTTGACATTCTGCTACACAAATAGTTGGAAGTTGTGGGCGTATAAAAAAAAAAAAAAAAAGTTATTGGTTTGTAATTTCCTGTTTTCTCCAGGGGCAAAAAGGCAGGAAAGGAAAAGCCAGGGAGATAAAAAGAAAGCGCTGTCCGCCCTCCACCAGGGGGCTGAGTTCAGAAAGGATGGAGAAGGGAGGGACAGGGAAGGGGCGAGGAGAGATACAGGGAGAGATAAGGAGCAGGGAGTTACAGTAAATGTCAGAGAGAAAGAACCAGGAGGACAGCGTGAACAGAAGCAAAAGTGCAGGAGAAAGACAAATACGTGAGGAAATGTGTGAGGAGATGAAATGTGAGAGCGACCGTGCCTCCTTTGCATCAGAGATAAAGATTTCATTCATTGGCCTCGGACAAACACCAACACTCTGTGCCCTCCTCTCCCCACCTCCTCTCTGTTCCCTTCTCTTGGCCTTTGTTGCGCTTCTCTCTCTCCCTCTCTCTCTTTTGCCCTGCTTCTCCATCCTATTGATGTGAACAAAGTGAAAGGGAAATCGCCTGGTGCAGGGCTGTGATCTCGTTCTGCTCACACCCACCCACTCTACAGTTCTCAGAGGGAGCCAGCAGAGCGAGAAGCACGCCGGAGCCTTGATGCAGACAAGTCACACCCCTTCCCAGTACTGACGGGAGGGGAAACAAACCACTGCGGCACTGCTGAGGCCCAGAACCGTGAACCTCCTGAGACCAAGAGAGGTTCTGATGGGCAGATCTGAGTCTCTGGAGGAGCCACAGGGTGAAGTTAACTTCACACTGAACAGTATCTTATTAGAATAAATGAATGATGCAAGTGTAGAAGCCAGAGCTGATATGTTCACTCATCCCTGAGACCCGAAGGAACCCAGTAAGGCGACCAAACATCACTGTCAGCAGAAAAAAAAAAAAACACACAGAGATGCAGCAAATGCAAGAAAACACTGACTACAGCTACTGTCAGGTTAAATTGGACCCCTGAAGCCGTGGAAAAAGAAAAACTTAGTGTCAGATGCTGATGATTTAACCATGATCATAAGCATGCATCTAGGAGCGGGGAAAACATCCTTTAACTGGACAATTGGAGGAACTTCATGCATCTGAATCATAAGCTACTGCTGAAAAGTCCTAAAGCATGACTCTGCAGCATGGTCTGACCTCTGTTCTCCTTATAGGGAGCAGATGAAAAGACCAATCCATAAAGTGGAACACATTCCAGCAATCTGCTGATGAGCAAAGCTTCATATTCCTATTCTTGGACTTTACCAGAGTAGTTTTACATGACTTGCAGAACTGGTGTAACAGTTCACCTCCTGTCTGGGGGGGAAAGTTGTAGCTCCTCCCCCATTAATTCAGCTTTGTTCTGACTGGTTTCCTCTCAAAAACAGAAAGTCTGACCAGCAGCTGTATGCTTCAGATAACAGTAAGGATAAAGGCTCTCTCTGACATCATAAAGTTTCTAGCGTAGAAAAACAAAAAACAAAATAACTTTCTTATCATACACTTTCACCATGTTTAATGTCAAGATGCAAACTGTCTGGTTACAAAAGAGGTGAATATTGATAAAAACTGTACCGGTATTAATATTTGTTCCATTACTGAATCTTTTAGTGTTGATTCTTTACTGATTCCTTTATAGACTCATCCGTGTATGAACAGGCCTAAAGAAGTTTTATGTTTAGATCTGATTCTGAGCCTGAATGCATAAAGTGAGTAAACAGACTGAACTGCCTGGATTTTTGAGAGAAGTAGTAGAAAACTCGTTATTTGAGGTACATGGTTCCAATGAATCGACTGATATAGAATCAGTTTCCTACTTGTTAGTTGCATCAGTTGTAAGTTAACATGAGAAATATCTTATATTCAGTTAACTACCAATAAGGCTGTTGTCACTATGAGCATTTAAATTGACTAAACAGAGTGTTCAATAACTTGCTTCATGTTTTATCAGTTAATAGTTAAAAAAAACAAACAAAAGACATTCATATTAACAGAGAAATCATATCAGTGTCACCACATTTTGACTTGGCTGAGCAGCTCAGGTCTTTGGTATCTCCTTGTTAGCAAGCACAGGGAGGGGAAAGTCAGGCCTTAATTAGGAAACTTTACAATAACAGAACATGTAAACAGGCATTTAATCTGAAGACAGTTTTATTTAGACGTAGTTCAAGAGCAGAGGATATACTGGGGATATTTACGTCACCAATTTCCTCTGTTGTTGCGGAGGTGGTCAGTAACTATAAGTGGTTAGCTTTGTGTACAACCCTAAAGAAAACCAAAAAAAAAAAACCCCCACACACACATGTAAACAGTCGGTGCAACAGCAGCAGCACTTCTTTACTGCATTAAAATCATCATTGGTTTACACGGGCCTGTAAATGCTCTCATTTAATCATAAATGTACAGTTGTTGTCGTCCATTTACAGCTCCAGTCAAATGAAATATTTTAAATGAACTGAGGCTTCCCAGAATCATTGTGCAATTAGACAAAACCAAACAATATTTATGGTCTCCAAACGGGAAGCTTTAAAAAAAAGTCAACAGCCAAACAGACTGAAAGATGGGACATGCAAATGTGGACGACTCCGGAGGGCTGAGAAACAGAAAGACGATTGTGCAGGGAAATACCATGAAGGAAGCGGTGACGATGACTGGGAGAAAAGAGCGAGGGGGAGAGAGAGCTTTGTTACGTTTTCAAGGAAAGAGAAAGCAGTCAGAAGAGGAAATGTAAGTGAAAGAGAGCTCAAAGAATCAGACGCATGTGAAAATACAAACACTAAACTGTGAAGGGAGAGTGAGGAGAGCATGTGTGACAGCTCAGAGGACCGTCAGCCTGAAACCTCCCTGTAGATCAGATAGCTAGCTGGGACTTCCCGAGGTCACATAAACCAAAAAATACCAGAAAGTTTCACATAAAGAAAAATACAAGGACGCCCCAGCTTACTTGGTTACACACACACACACACACACACACACACACACACACACACACACACACACACCTCAAGAGCAAAGTGTTGTCTATGACGCAAATTATCTGAATACCTGAAGAGACATTTCCTTAAATGATTGTCCAGCAGATCCCCAGGAACGGCTCTTCAAAGGAGATTATTGCCACACATCAATATTCTGACTGAGCCCGAAGCAACGGAGCACAACGTCTTCATTTCTAATGAAATCCATTAAAAACAATGAAATAAAATAAAAAGGACCCCAGGATCAGGATTTTTGTGCTATTAAAATCTTTAAAAAAAAAAAAAAAAAAAAAAAAAAAAGCTAAATTGGGTTTTTCCCCTCTCATTTCAAATGCTGTCAAGTACGGCCCAGTCAGCATTTTAGTCCTAATGTGGGAATAAAATAATATTTTGTTGTGTTTTGCTTCTGTTACAAATTCATTTGAGTTGCATATGAAATGTTTTAGAACAGTTTCAATCACATCAAAGTCACCGACTCAGTTTAAGAATTTTTGATGAGGAAGCTCAAATAAAAGCCATTTTCGGTACATTTTAAAATGTTATGTTTCGTATCCACAATCAGGCTTCTTTAAGCCTCCATTCTATTGTATTACCTTTAAAGAAACCTGTTCATGTTAACGTCACCTCTATACATTTAAGAAATAAAAATATATGTAAGCTCCAAAAACTTGAAGGGTAAAATATGGCTTTGGACAGTTGCTCATAGAAAGCAATGCATATTTATGAGTATTTTTAAAGGTTTCCTCTTGTTTTCTAATGTTGTTCCAATCAGCCATAGCAAACACAAGTACACCACAAAGTCTAAATGCCTTCTTCAAAGCAAGGTGAGCCTTGCAGGTCAGATTTTGGCACACTTAAAGGCACATACACGTGTTATAAAGCTACATAAGACCCTACAGACTGCACTTTCAAGAGCTATGAGACGCCATGTCTGTGTCCTTAGTAAAAACGGTGAGGCAGGTCACGAGTATCTCGAGCAAACAGTAAGTTTAAATACTCGAAAGGTAAACGTAGGAGTGTACGTTTAAATTTACTGGTCATGTTATCAGATCATCGGGCTGCAAAACAAGCAGGAAGGCGAGTATCCGACTGAGAACGAGTGGACGTCTTCATCAGGGGCAGACAGATTAATAAACAGACACGGCTGTGGACAGACAGGGGGGCCAGCGTGCTCACACACAAATGTTTGTGTGTCTGCGTCTGGGTGTGTGTGTGTGTTCCCTCCATACAGGATGATGGTATTTGCTCTACAAAGTCAGGCATGTCTAATCTTTTAAACACAGAAAACCCTGCAAGGGGACATGCCGCAACTGGACCTGTGTAACTACTGCGGCAGGTAGAGCCAGATGGCGCCAAGTTTACAGATAAACACTGATAAATATAAGTGTAATGGTACATAATACATCCCCCAGCTTCTGGACCATGACCTCCAGCAACTCTGAATCCACACCAACCATTTCTGCACACCCACACATACCATCTTATCTTTAAAATCCAAGGAAATAAATTCATTTTGTTTCTTTGTGGCAGCGGTTAGACAGTTTTTGGTATTAGTAAGAGTCTGCCAACTAGCACGCTACTCAAGGGAGAAACCCGCCGTAACAAATGACAAATCCAAACCACAAACTATTTGACTTTCTTGCTGAAATAAAAATCATTGCCACTAAAAATGTCATGCAAACAGCCCACTGATGCCAGTTTAACACATGAACAGCATCAATGGCTGAGTAAACCCTACAGGCTCTGACACGCATGCACCCACTCACCCACAGAGTGACCTGATTTCAGAGAACCACAAGATGTGCATACACCCACAAAAACAGGAGAAAAAAGGACAGTCTGTGCTTTTTTGCTGTGCTAATTCAATATTCATAACTTTATTTAAAAAAGAAAATACCAAACATTTTCAGGAAACAGAGGGCAGAGGCTGTTTGCAATTAGCTCCTAACAAGCAGATGAAACATCCTGTTGTTCACGTTAAAAGAAACAGGCAGAGAAACGAGAATAAAAATATATCAAAATCACATTTCGGGACAAATTCAGTTCTGAAAATGCATGATAGATGAGCATATGATGAAGGGTGTGTAACGAATTACTTTAACAGTATTAAACGGACAACTAAGGAAATTCTGTATTTGAGCGATGCTGCAACAAATTTTCAAAAACTAATCAACTATAATGTGGACAGGACAGGTTTAAATCATCTTTTCCAGCCTCTGATCCTGTTCTGTCCTGTAAGACTAGACCTTCCTCTGTCTCTTGTGAACATCATGCAAAATTAATCACTGAAGTACAATAGCAAGGCCAACCGCAGGAACACCACGAGGACCTCTTCCATACGAGCGCATCCTGTTATCACTGATGCTAAGCTCCATTCATGTTATTTTAAGTTTCCTATGCAGCATGTTATAATCATACACAAATCTGGTGATATTACAGAAGATCAAAGACTTGGTTTGGCCAACTGTCATTATTTGAAATTTAGTGATCCAATGATGTGGTGCTTGTATTCGATATAGGTCCAATATTGACCCCACTGTGTGTTTGGAGATGCACAAGTTTAGCGCTCCACCCTCCAAACACTGAAGCCTCAAATGTGTAGTCCAGATGTTCCATCTTTTATATACAGTCTATGAGAGAAACCAGTGAGACCATAACTGGCAGAAGCTCACTCTCAAAATGGCCTGAAATTGAATGGGGTGCAAATAAATTAGTTGAATAAAACAATTTGATCATTTTCTATTGCTATGCATCATTTTTCTGATACATTTATTTCACTGTGTTTTGCAAAGTTTGGAGAGCCTGTTTAAAGTCAAGCCTGATGCTGCCTTACAGATGTTTCCAGCCTCTCACTGAGCAACACAGCTTATTAAATAACACTGACACTGAATAGCTACTCAGCATCAGCAGGCACATAAAAGCAAAGGTGGGAATTTAGAAAGTTGGAAGGGTGCATTCCTGGCAAATACAGCTCTGTTTCATGCTTACAGCTATTAATCGTGTGCATTAAATATTCAGAGAACTGAGAAACAGCAGAGTCAGCAGCAGAAACAAACGCCGATGACTGACAGACACTCCAGTGAGGGCCAGCTGCCATAAAACTGAGCCGCCACATCATTGCGTATACATCAAAGGAAATGAAGGCTGCTTCTCAAGGGAAGATCAGGATGTGGGTCAAAGCAACAACAACAAGCATAAAACAGATGTGCATATGAATACATACAGCATGATCGGGGATGCAGACAAGATGCCAGGACAGAAAATACAGGAAGAGGGGTCAATAAACAGCAAAGGGGCAGGAAATGGTGGAAATATGAACCACAAGAAAATATAATTAATGCTGACAAACTAAATTATGTCCAGATGTGAATGCTTTATCTTAGGCACACAGTTTAAATAGGCAGGATGAACAGCAGTTTAGATTAAGTCTGACAGAAACTATCTGATTTATTTAGTGTGTTGTATGTATGTACATCGGGTCATCGGAAAAACTGGCACAGGTCTCAGATGGCTAACATGAGCTCGAGAAAGCAGACAAATGCTGAGCAGAGGATCATTTACCAACTGCTGGCATCTATAAACATGAAACATAACCAGAGACCATCTGGGGATAAAATGTTTAGAAAGGATTGGACCAGACTGCTGGCATCCATTCTTAAATTTCTGCTCTCATTAAGATGTACTTGCAAAGTTAAAGGATGGACGTCTTTAAAAAGTAAAGAGTGAATTATCTGTCATCTTTAATGCCCATCGCATCATCATAAAACTTTATATATCTGCGTGCGGATCTTTTCCCACCCTCGACTTCTGGCTGCCTCTTTAAGAACAGTAAAAGAAAACAGTTCCAACTTCCTCTCTCCTCCTTCCATCATGTTTGTTATTTCAGGAATGTTCTCCCCCTGTTCTGCTGTGTCACTGCTGTCTGGCACAGAAACGCAGAAAAACCTCACGCTAACCAGTTGCCCTCTCTCAGGTGTTTATATTAAATTAAATGCTTCCACCTGAGAGCGCACAGATGAGTGTTTGCACTCAAATAATGTGAAAATATTGTGCGCTTAAAGCAGAAAACGTGGCTCCTGCAGCTCTAAAGCACACACGCAGCTAAAGAGCAGCCTTGAAAAAGATTGTAAGGCAGGACTGTCATAACAGCTGTCCCCTCAGGGTGCCAATCAGCAAACAATGATACACGAGAGCGACTTCGCTCCCTCGTCTCGTTTTACTCGTAGGACTTGAAAGTAACGTTTAAAGTTGTAATGAAACGTGCCTTCGGGATTTCTTGCGCAAACGTGCCGAGCAGACTGGACAATGTACTCATTGTGATGAAACCGTTGCGATTAATTGTAGTTGTATTAGCGCCGGTAAGTCTCATTTTCATCGAGCAAAGCATTTGTTTTTGTGCGGTCTGCAGCACAAATCACTCTGCTGCTAGTTGTGACTTGCACAGTTTCTCATTAAATGTCTGAATAGGTCAATAACACCTTCAGCCAGCCATGTGACAGGTGTAACTGATAGTTTGGAGTGTTATCCTGAGCTGTGCGTCTGCCAAAACATAATGACGACAGAAAAACCTGACAATTTACGACCTGAGAGCACGGCTGCTGGATTAGAGCAAAAGCCACATTTGCAATTATTCCTTCCTCAATGACACAATTATTTAACATAAAAAAGGTTTATGTCCTTTTCATTTAAACAGCTTTGTATTAATTATAATTTAACTGGATAATCAAAATAAATAACTGGAACAATCCGGTGAAAGTTTGGCTTTTAGTTTGTCATATTACTGAAAACTGTTGCCAATTATTGATTTTCCTGGCTCAAAATGGGCTTCGGTGGGGTGTTGGGCTCTGTGGGGGAAAAAAGGAAAGGCACAGGAGAGATTTATTGCAAAACAGAATGCCGCATAGTAACTGCTTTATCTCGATTTTCTCATTTTAATAACCGTTTGAGGCCAAATTTGTGACTTAAATTAAAATGTGATTCATAGCCGAGCCCTATTTGAATCTGTAATTGTGGTACAATCCTCAGGGTCACATGTTTGATGGCTTCTCTTATATCAGCGCTGCTTTTTCCCAATAGCAGAAAAACACTTAATCGCATTCATTTATTGCACAGAAGAAGCTCTTTGTTAAACCTTCACAGTTATCAAATCTTCAAAATTGTCAGATTGATATTATTAAAAAGACAGTTTCATTGTTTACCTTCATAAGCGACAACTGATCAATACGACCAAATATATTTGACGCCTTTTAAGCGTCGGTTCTGTTCACATTTGTGTCAAAACATTGCCGGTAGTCCTCTCATTGGAAACTGACACAGTGCACTCAGCTGACCTATTATATTCACATGTTCTCATTGTCCCCCACCCCCACCTCTGAACACCTTCACACCTCTAACAGCCAGCCCCCCTCCCTGCTTCTATCCATGTATTCATCCATACATCCGTTCATCCATCCCCCTTCAGGAATGTCAGATTAAATTCTCAGATTATAATCAAAGAGAGGAAGCAAAGTGAGGGAACGTCCAGGCTGGGGTGGAGGAATGGGCAGAGGGAGGGGTGAGGATTAGCAAAAGAGGGGTGACAGACGGGAAATCCGGGAAGACCTGCTAACGTGGAAGAGAGCAGGAGAGATACCCTCCCCCTCTTATTATCCGTCAGTGTTTGGATGGTGGCATGCTCTAATGCCAAATGAGACCGCTCTGAATCTTAAAGGGGTTGTTTTGGTTTCAAAAACACGATATTTCTGTAGACTCTTTCCCCTTTCTCTGAGAACCTTTGATCCTGAATCAACTTTCTGACATATTCCATGCAGATGTGGATTTGTGAGCCATCAGATGATGCAAATGAGTGTACCATAAGGCTGCTAAAAAAAACACACAAAAAAGAAAAAGATATCAAACTCCACAAAGTCACAATCTGAACTGTGACTACAGAAGAAGAAAGATGTCCACACTGGCCGTCAAACAGAGCAGGGGTCTCCAGCCAGGCAGGTCTTAGGGCTCCGTGGGTGATGTCTGGTGATTAAAGGATGCAAAGACCCTCTGACAGATGGAGCAGGTCACCGAGTGGGGGACGTTTCAGGTCGCACAGAGAGGCACACACAGCACAAATTCATGTGTGCATTTACATGCATAATCTCCCTCTTTCACATGCACCCACCCACACACACACACAAGCATCCATACTATATGTAAGCAAGTGGCTGCATGAAAAACAGACCTCCAAGGGCACAGCTGTTACTGAACAAGGGCAAGAATCAAAGTCTGAGCTCAAAAGCAGGTATAGGCAGGCAGGTAGTCAGAGTGCAGGTACAAAACATGATCTGTCAGTCAGCATTTTAAACCTTTCTCCTAAAATACGCAGACATAACAAAACTGTGTAGCCTTCATTAAATAAAGCAGCACAGGACCCCGCTGGCATTTAAACTAATGAAACGCCATTTAGAGAGCCTCAAGCCTCGTTATACATCAACAGGCTTCCTGTCGAAACACCAAACAATGCTCAGAGAACAGAGGGGGAATTACATGTTGGTTGGACTGGAAATATAGGAGGTAAAAAAAATAAATAAATAAGGTGAAGGATTAATCTAAAGCTATGAAGGCATTCAACTGACACACTTTCAGTCTAGAATTAAAATTACACAACACTGCGTGGTATATTTAAAAACCAAATAATTATGTCAGCTGAAACACAGCAGTAGACACAATCCAAACTGTCCTTGCATCTCTAGTTCTATTCAGTTTCTTTTCTATGAGATAAAGCAGATTATTTAAGTTAAAATTAGTCAAGCTTCTCATATCTGCAATGGCTAATGATCGGACCCGTCAGGCCCCGGAGCAATCAGCTCTGACTTCAAACTAGTCAGGATAAATCCTCCAACCAAAGGCACACACACTCAGCAGAATCAATACACTTGTGATCTGATCCTAGCTGGATATGAATAGCAAATGAGAGCATGTCCTTAATGAGGACAGCGCAACGATAATGTTCTTGTGGTCGATGCTGATAAAGTGAGCAAGCGTGTCATTAAAGAGGAAATTATTAATTGGAAACTGATGACACACAACAGTTGATCTATAATATATATATTCTATATTGATCATCTGTTATCTGAACAGGGACGGTCCATGTGCTAAAAAGCACTCACTCTGGTGCTAAGAAAGTGAGGCACTAAATGAAACACACACACCCTGAGTGACAGTCATGCTCATCCATGCCCGCAGGATGGTAATTTTAGAGATTCTCAATTAGGAGCAAAGCCTTTTAGGAGAAGTAGCTGGAGCTATACGAGATTAACAACAGCTCTGACTACTGACCTAGTAAAGACAGACAGTGGAGGAAATGAGAAAGGAAAGGACAGTAAGAAAAACAACATGGCGATAAGAAGAGAGAGCGATGATGATCACTAAAATCTGGGATGAAAGTAAAACATGACAGTACAAAAACAGGATGAACGTGGAAAAACAAAAACATGATGTCTGTAAAAGGTAAACTCATGAAAGGACAGAGGGATGGGGGAAGTAAAAGAGAGGAGCGTCTCATGACGATGGTATGATGAGGGGTTTATCAAGGACAGATAAAAATAAGATGATGAATCAGAAGTCTTCACGCTCACAAGACCACAGACATGGAACACACACACACACACACACACACACAGTGTTTGGCACAGACACCGGCTGCTTTAACTCTGTGTCGCAAAACATTAGCGGTGTGTGTTACTGCAGTGAGAACCAGACCGTTTCACAACTCTGACCAATTCATTTGAACTGTCCAAAGCTGAACTTTTATAGATATAACTACATTTCTCATATTTTCCTTTTTACGTACCGTTTCATTAACCCTAAAGTGACCAGGCGATTTTAGCAAATAAGGTTATCATATTATGTAATTACCAGCCACTCAATTTGGTACACCTTTTCAAGCACTCAATGTTATCTAATCAGCTAATCACATAGCAGGGAATCAGTGCATTTAGGCATGTAGACATGGTCACGTTTAGAGTTTCACAGTGGGGAATAAAGGTGATTGATTTCAACGTGATATGGTTGTTGGTGTCAGACAGGTTTCTCTGAGTATTTTAGTACGAACTTGGATTTTCCCCACACAGGGAATAGTGAGAAAATACCCACTAAGCAGCAGTCAGCTAGGAGAAAAACACCCTGAGGGCACACTAGAGGTCACAGGAGAATGTGTCCACTGCTTCAAACTGATAAGAAAGAAACAATAACTCCAGTAACCGCTCGTTACCATCGAGGTATATAGGAGAGCATCTCTGAGCTGATGGGCCACAGCAGCAGAAGAGCACACTGGGAGCCATTCATGTCTAAGAACAGGAAACTGAGGGGTTCACCAAGTGTGGCAACAGATTGGAGAAATGTTGCCAGACCTGATGAGTCACAATTTCTGCTGTAATACTGGACAGTAGGATCAGAATTTAGCGTAAACAACAAAAGCATGGATCCATCCTCCCTTGTATCAACGATCCAGACTGCTGCTGGTGGTGTAATGGTGTGTGGAATATTTTCTTGGCAAACTCTGAGCCCTTTTTACCAACTGGGCATGAATTAATGTTACAGCCTAGTGAGCATTGTTGGTAAACATGACTATCCCTTTATGAGCACAATGTAAACATCTTTTGATGGCTGGTTCCAGCAGAATAATGTGCCATGTCCCAAAGCTAAAATTAGCTCAAACTGGTTTCTTCTTCATTCAATGACCATGAGCTGCTGTACCCAAATAGCCTCCACAGTCACCAGATCTCAATCTAACAGAGCACATTTGTGATCTGGTGCAATGGGAGATTTGCATCACTGATATGCAGCAATCTGCAGCGACCGTGAGACTCTATCACGTCAACATAGACCAAAGTCTTTGACGAATGTTTCCCACACCTTGTTGAACACCA
Organism: Pundamilia nyererei; assembly: GCF_000239375.1. Taxonomy (NCBI): domain Eukaryota; kingdom Metazoa; phylum Chordata; class Actinopteri; order Cichliformes; family Cichlidae; genus Pundamilia; species Pundamilia nyererei. The sequence goes on along the minus strand of NW_005187775.1, from coordinate 111,034 downwards.
TGAAGACTTAAGGCAAAAGCGGGTCTAACCACCCAGCACTAGCAAGATAACCAATGACGTGGCCAGTGAGTCAACCAGATCAAGTAACTAAAATCAACAGGCCAAATTTTGCCAAATTTGATTTGTGTTTAAAACAGAAAATAACTAAAGTTGAATGCATTAAAATAAACACAAATACTTCTTCAAATGTAAAAATCTGGGATAAACGTACTATAGTTTTTTCTTTGGAAGCCATGATTTAAGAGAGACTTTACAACCCATTATCCACACCACCTTAAAAAAATGGTCTCTGTAGAGGTGGGAGGAGGGAAAGGACAATGCTGCTGACACATAAAAAGGCAAGAAGCTTACAGAGGGATTGCTGGGATTTTGAATAGCTCTGCACTAAAAAGAACAGCATTTAAAATAGTGCATCCTGATTGCAGCTCCTGCGGAGGAGTGCAGTGCTGCAGTTCAGTGTTTAATGTGAACGAATCGCAACTGCGGCCGCCATGCTGTCAGAGACATTACAGCAAAGAGGGAGAAGACTGTGGTAATACGACTCAACTCACTTTGATCCATCCCAACAGGATCTGTTAAATAGCCACATTATCTCTCTGAAAGACAATCAGTATTACATTCATCCAGGAATCCAATCAAAGGCCAGGCTACTCCATGATGTCAGTGCCACAATGAATTACATAAGAACCACAGTGAACCCCTTGTAGCTGAGCCCTCTTGGTACAGGCCTTACACTGAAGACATGTGAGAGAATGGACCAGTGCACAGTGACGGGGGTGTCCCGTTTCCTCGCCTCCGCGTTGGCATAGTAAAGTAGATGAATGGGATTAGGGCTCGGGCCCCTGCTGGGGGGCTGTCTGTGTGACATCCCGCCAGGACCAACCAGATTACCCTCACAGCCTCATTTGCATGGCAAATCCTCACACCACCTCGCATGCACGAGCACACACGCAAACGCACACAGTAATGTATGAGGCTAATGGAGCGTGGACTGTAAGCAATACACTGCAACACCATCAACGCCGGGCAGAGAAATAAATGGCCTTAATTCATGGAAATTAGCTCAAATTCATCAGACATTAAAAACAAAACGAATCTATAAATATCTTTGAAAATTGAATGAAAATACTGTTAAACTGCTTGTCTTAGTCAACCAATAGTCCAAAGGTACTAAAATTAAAAATAATTAATAATAAAAGATATACAAGGTCAGGAAAGCTCAAATTCTTCGATATGAAAAAGGGAAACAAGAAAAGTTTGTTATTCTGTTTTAAACATTAGTATGAAATTCACAGATTATCAAATTGGTGTTCTGCGTGAAGTTTGCGTGTTCTTCCCATGTGTGCGTGGGTTCTCTCCGGCTTCCTCCCACAGTCCAGAGACATGCAGTTAGTGGGGTTAGGTTAACTGGTCATTCTAAATTGCCCATAGGTGTGAATGTGAGCGTGAATGGGTTAGCCCTGTGACAGACTGGCAACCAGTCCAGTGTGTACACTGCTTCTCACCTTATGGTAGCTGGGATAGGAGCCAGCTCCCCTGTGACCCTGATAAAGATAAGAGGGTGGAAGGATGGATGGATGGATGAAATTATTGGGAATTAATTGCTATTCAATCAACTTACTGAGGTTTATCTAGGCTTAAAATCAATCACCCTGTGCACCCAATCACGACTGACCCACATATTTAAAAGGTCAAACTTTTTCCAATCTGTGGGTTATGATCAAGTCAGTCACAGAGTGGGAGAATTAGCATTTCTCAAGGTAGGAAAACGCAAGCATAGGTGTGATGTGTGATGTACCTGCAGTGATTCACGTACGTCACACACTTCATTCTGACTCTGTCCACCTTCCTTTGTTGTGTTTACGGTGTGTGAACCTGTTCCAGTGTGTGCGCGTGTTGCGCAGTCAGCTGAGAGTCACAGGCTGAAGGAATTGGAGCAGATTAAAAGTCACCCTGCCTCTCTCGCGGTCACAAGCCGGGCTTGACACTCAGAGCCGCTCTGCGCGTCCTTTCATCTCACGGGATTTAAACAAAGCGCACACGTCTGACAGGATGGGACTGACAGTTCACACAGTTATTAAGAGTAATGTATATAAAGTATAAGTTTCTCGCCTCAGTTAATAAAATAAACTTCCTTCTCATCTTAGCAACAAGATACTGTTCTTAGACGAGCTACCGTAGATTACACGAACACGCCAATCTGCAGATTTAAAACACTTTGCTTCCATTGTGCTACAACTGGATGTAAACAGGATTTTTTTAAAAACCCACCAGCGACTTTGTTCCTCCGCAGCAGTCCCTATCTGATCTCCCTTTCTAAAAGAAACATTTGTTCAAACTTTTTCATGTTTCAACAACTCGGCATGACTTAAAAAGGAAACACCTCTGCTCTAACATTTATTGCCCAAGGCGCTGACGCTTTTCAGACTCTCGCTGAACATATACACGTCAAATCATATCCCGATATCATACAGCGGTTCACTCTGCCGCACATCAGTGTGGCTCCAAATGTCTCAGTTTTATTCACCTGCCTACAGCTTGATTTTTACTATGTTTATGCATAAGCCTGATTTTAAGTATCACGTCTCCAGAATCAGCCATGTGAAATCATTTCATACCTATATGAAATTTAAGAATAGAGGCACCGCACCTCACATCCCTCTACACTCTCCTCTAGCATCTTATCACTCAGCCTCAAACTGACCAGCATGAAGATTTATTGAGAATCATTTATCTGTTACTGGAGCTACCAAGGCTTCCAGATTTGATTTTAAAATACTCTCTCGTATATGAAGCCTGATATGATCTTACATCTGATCCTTCACTGCCAAACTGTTAGACATCCAGTACTCATCACGGAGAAAAATCTGGGATGAGCTTTTCCCATCTATGACCCTAACCTTTGAATATTTCTACCTCACTAGAAGTAATCAGATGGATCTAGAGAAAATTATTCCCTTATACCCCAGTTTGTTCTTTCAGCTTTCTTCTCTTTATTATGTTTCATGGCTGTGAAGCCCTTTGAACCTCTACATGTGATAGCTGGCTCTACAAATAAAATCGATCTAACTGACAGGATGATGGAGAGACAAGAGGAGGTATAGATCTACCTTTCAGCTACCAGAAGCTTCCTGCCCACTCTAGATAATTAACAAGGGGGGCACAAAGGAGAAGATGATGAAGAAACTACAAGCCTTGTATATAAGATGATAGATATGAACAGACATCAAGAGGATGACACAGGAAGGGGGAAAAAAAAAAAAAGAGCAGGAAAAGACATGAAGGAGAGAAGTGGCATCAACAGCTTAGCCCTGCCAACTGAATTAGCGCTAAAACTAAATGTCTGCATTTCCCAAAAGACAAATCAGATAGTGGGTGCGGAGAAATAAAGATACAAAGGTGACGGATTAAAGAGGAAAAACGAGAGGAAGGATTCAGTGCATGCTTCACAGAGATGATGCACTATAGGGGACAGAGCTGCAGGACCAGCTGTGTGTGCGTCTCAGCCCCAGTGCAGCAGTGTGCAATCGATGCACGCTAACCGCTGTCCCCTATATTGCTTTTAGAGCAGCCACCATGATTTATTCATTAACCGCTTCTCTCCCATCTCACTTCATCTCGACATCTCTGCTGCATCTTACAGCCCTCGCGTTCTTCTAGCAAAAAGAAGCATCCAGGAACAGAGAAGACACAAGGCTTCATTCACAAAAAGCTTGCTAAATTTGAAAAACAGCAGAATCTCCAAACAAAACCAGCTTCAGAGGAAACACCTGGTGACAAGTGAGACAGCCACAGCCCTGCTGCAGTCTGCGCAGCGTAAATATCTCTTATGTCCCTTCTGCTCGTTATTTCCAGCCAAGCTGTGGGGGGTTAGAAAGGCTCTCCATCTTAAAGTGGAAGGGTGAACGTATCCACTGCTGACAGCGTTTCTGAAAAATGCTTGCCAAGTGAGGACTGAAGGTCAACACAGAGAGAAAAGATGACTTTTTAAATTACACCAGCTGCGAGCAGACACAGTCTGAGCTGGGACGTGACCGTGTGTGTGAGATTGTGTCTCACAGAGGTCAAAGCAGCAGCAGCACTGGTTTCCTCCGTCCGTTTCCTTTTGGGGGATCTTTTTCTAGATTATTTTGAGAATTTTTATGTCTTTGGCTGAAACACAGCATTTCTGTCCCTGGACAGGAAAGGCTGGAAAACACGCTTTGCCAATCAGGGCATCTGCATCCATGTGCTTCCCTAACCTCTTGGTTGCTTTTTGCAGCCTTTTTACCAATTCAACCCACACACTCGCTTTGATATCATGCAAGGCAACATCTACTGGTATTCCTGACCCATTTTTCCCCCCCATCAAGTTAGTGTGCACGCTGACACACAGCAGCCAGAGATTCCTCCCCCCACTTTTCTGTGATTACACCGAGCGCCCAGGAAGCAGCCGACAGAGATGGGATGCACATCGCTCTACTATATCAGAGCAAAAACTACGAGAGCTTTGACAACCGCCACGCAACCCCGGAGAAAGGTTTTCAGAGATGTGCCACACAGCCTTCCCTGTCTGTCATGAATACAGGCCCTGTGTGCTGCTAAGAGAGACGGCCACTGTTACCACACAAATATGCCCACATTTATGCATCAACGCAAATATTTCACACTCGCTAGCTGCTCCCCTCACGACTATTCAACTCGATTTCCTCCCCTAACGCACAATCACAATGAACCTCATTGATTATTTGACTAGAAATCAGCTGGGTGCTGGTTATGTAAGAACCCCGAGGGGAGAACTGCTGCAAACAGTAAGAAAAGAGGGGATTTAAAAAAAAAAAAAAAAAAAAGGTGGAAGAACACGAAGAACGGGGAGGAGAGACGTCACCGTAGCAGATTTATTGCATGCGAATAGAAAATGTGGAGAATGCAGGAGAGACGGAGTGCCAGAGGGATCACATTTTGACACTGCAGTATTTTTCTTTCAGCAGCTTCACTAAAACGCCGTTATTATTGTGTTTATGTTATACACTCATTTTTTTTGCATGCGCTTACTGTAAATATGATACTACTAAAGCTACAAAGAAGAATCGTTCCCTCCAAGTTTTGCATGTTTCTATAAAAGGGACTGAAAAACAGAAGAAGTGCATGGTTTTATCGCTTAATTACTTTTGCTGCCACTGATATGCCTGGAATTTATCTCCTCTGGTGCTGGATTTCATTTCCGTTTTCCTTCATATTCTGCTCTTAATTTATGTGCTTTAATATTCTTCAAAGCATCCTAAATGTTCCCTCAGTTATGAGCATCCAAAAGATTGCCGAGTGTAAACAGTTTCCCACATTTCTGAGGTTCAACCTCACTGCATTAACAACAACACAGCGGGGCAGAAAGGCCCAGGAGATGTCCCCGAAGCCCCCCTCCGCCCGGCCTCCCTTCGCTCTCCATCTGCAGTTAGCAGTGCAGGCTTTCTAGCTCGGCCAGCGTTTGGTTCTGCCTGCCGCAGCTCTGGCAGCGCTTGGTTTTCCTGCCGACACGATCAGGTGCTGCTGGAGAATGTGACTAAACAGGAAGTAATGTGGGAAAGGATGGGAGGGTGGAGCAGGGAGGGGAGGAGGCGGGGAAAGAGAAAGAACAGAAGGATAGAGAGACAGAGCAGAATAATTAGGAGGTAATGAAATAAGCAAGTGAGAATGCGAGGAAAAGGCAGACAAGGAGGAGGCTGAATGCGAGACGGGAGAAGGAAAAAAAAATAAAATCAATACCAAGAAGGGAGAGAAGAGAGACGGAGGCATGGCTGGAAAAAGAAACAGTTTTAGTAGCAGAGCAGAGCAGCCACGAGATGTTTAATATTAAAATGTAAAGAAAAGCTGCTTTAGTGCAGCAGAGTAATTGATGATCTGGTTAGGGCACAGTAAGATCTGAAGGACGGAGACTGTGCTAAATGACTGAGAGAAACAAGAGAGAAGTGAAGGAGGACGAAGAGGAGGAGGAGGAGGTTGTGTTCTTGGGGGCAGAGATCTACTGTGAGAGGAGACCAGGACTGAGGGAGCTGGAAAGCAAAAACTAGGCCACATGGAAAAATCCAGCTGCAATGATCCAACTCTGGGACCAGCGCATAGGTCCCATGTCTGCCTCTCCTCCTGTCTGTCTGTCCATCATCTGTGGTCTTCTGTTAAACTGCTCTGTCCTTCTTCCTCTCCTGAGACTGCAGCTGTTTGTCTCCATCTCTATGTTTTTGACTGCTTTTCCTCTCTTGCTTCTCTAATGGATCCTGTACTTCCTCCAGTGTCAGAGATCAATCGTCTAATTACTAGTCCGCGGAAGTGAAGAATCATTTTCCTCTGACTTTTTCCACCGTCTAATCTCGACATTTCAAACTCTGATTTTACCTTAAATGGGATCACATTATTCCAGGAGCAGAACATTTCTCTGAGAGGCACAGAGAAAGCAAACAGACCGAGCTGATGGCATATTCAAAGCAGGAACAGATACAGTTTAATAGGATTCACAAGATGGCAAAGCACATGTGTGTGGAGGAGTAGAGAGGGCGGCACTAAGAGAGAGCTGGAAAGAAGGGAAGAGCTGCCCCAACACTTCCTGAACTCAATGAAAATGTAGGACGTCAGCAAACACTCAACTCCAAACCCTTCCTGTTACTCTGTGCACTTCCTGTGTCTTTCTGTCTAAGCCCTTGACCTGTGTAAGAATGAAGCCAGACTACATGACCAGGGATGGAAATACTGTAATTTTACAGGCTCCAGTGGGGCTGGGTAATAAGTCATTATTATTACATCCAATTTTGTTTTATAGTGTTTGAAAATTGTGTCATCCAGACTAATCATTTCAAGCAAAAAGTGCTTTAAACTTTGGTGCTTTGTTTTATTTATTTTTCAATTAAAGGCACCGACTATAGCACCATATCCAAATTTCACTGCCCCAACTATATACAGAGCAATCTTTCTATGCACAGTCACAGTCAAGAAGTCCATTTAGAAACAGGAAAATGAAGAAAAATGCTTGTGAATTTGTATATTATCAACTTTCTTGTGCTTTATATGACTTAATATTGCAGTAATATTAGTATCATATTACTTGGTCTTTCAGTATTGATCAATGTTGCCACATTTAGCTCAGGAAAATGAGCACTTTTCACACACATATTGAGGTAGCAACATGTATCCTGAGGAGCAGGGAATATGGTTTATATATGTGATTAGGTCACATAAACAGGAGAAATCCTGAGCTTTTGGGGAGTGAAAGGCTGCTACATTTGTTGACAAAATTCATCACCTTTGATTTCTCTTGTGCGAATGTGAATGTCAGCGCTGATGACATTTAGAAAAGAAAAAAAAAGTATCAGTGAACTCGTGTGTGACCCTGCATGACTTACAAACAGTACAGTAAAACATTAATCCTGAGGGGTGGAAAAATGACACTGAATGTTTGCTTCTCTACCACACGCACACAAACACAGAGGGCAGCAGGAGCACTGAGCTGCCAGAAGTTGGCACTGCCTGTAGACGGATGAATTAGAGGTGGTAAGTATACAGTACAGAGCGGATATCGTGATAGACGCAGAGGACCACACACACTCGACATATTACATAAAAGCCTTAATGTGGAAAAACATGGAGTTTATCTACACAAAAGCAGCATCTGAATTGAATTTTAAGTAGATTTTTAGGTCAGAAACACATTTCCTACCATCTATATTTAAGTCGGCGGGTTTCCTGACAATCTTCTTCTTCTAAGCTCTGAGATTGTTCTGCTTCCTTCCAGGTTTCCCGGCTTATATTCGGCTCTGAAAGGATTTTGGTGACACTCTACCTGACCCGTCATGTTTTAATGAACACTTTTTGCTTTTAAGCTGCTCTTAAGCTTACATAAGTGTTATTATACATGTCTAATTAGGATTATTAGAGTGAAAAAAAAAAGAAGCAGAAATCCATAGAGTGCTGCTTCATATGTGGTAATTACAGAGCTACTTGAGTAAACATAATGCTCAAATGTTGGTGTCAATGTGCCTGAAACCATCTGCTTTGCCACTGACTCACAGTACGTCTATGAGTGTTTCTGAGTGTTCCAGTATTTTTCCATGTATGACCTTGTCACTCTTGCTTTAGATATCCTGTCATTGTTACACAGCAGTTACACTCATGGCTGCGAACACAAATGCCAAGAAAAATACAAACACACACAAACACCGCACCCGCTGCCTGTGAATGATTTAAACCCTATCACATGTCGACCTCCAGTTTCAGTGACGTGATGCTACAGCGAGCAGGACGCCAAGTTCCCATTTCTCCCTATATATCTCTGAGTGACTCAGTCACAGGTGACAGAGTAACGAACACTTACATACATATGGGAACGCTGTTTACAGGATCAGCAGACCATAGAAACCACTAAAATCCCAGCTATCAGGGGACAGAGGGGAACAGGCAGGACAATGCATGACAACGTAAAAGGGTAAATGACAGGGGGAAACTTGATATCGCTCAAGACAGTAGACATGCTGACACCTCAAAGAGCAAAACGTGATTAGGCAGTGACACACAGCAGCAGGAGCAGCAGCACAGGTCCCATTGTGGTGGAGTGAGTGCAGAGGACACAGGGTTTAGCCTATAGGGTTACAGCCTCATTATAGCACTGATGAAGGAGGTGAGCTGGGACTGCGACGCTTGGAAGGGTTGAAAACCTGCAGCCTCACAGGGCCAGAAAACAGACCTCAGTCTAACAGGAGTGCTATAACCCAGAAACAGGTCGAAAACATCCACATTACTACAGTACCGCCATCCCCACGTGGAGCTGTTGTGTTTAGAGATTGTTTGTGGAGTGGAGTGAATATATATCAGAATAATAGAGACTATGTGTACTGTGATTAACTTTATCAACTTATCAAGTGTGTGGCAAAATGTTTTTGAACCTGATGCTCACATTCTCTGTCAGGACTGCACTCCCTGTTTATGTAGCGTTTGAAACCAACACTCAGGACAAGCACATTTGGCATCACTGGACTTTTTGTTATTAGGAGACAAACTATTCTGAAACCAGGAGCAGTGCAGTAAAACCATGATAGCAATGCTGGCTAAGGGCAGCCCTGTAAGATAAGGCATCCAAGTGGAAACAGAGAGCGTAACAAACTGTATCAATACCAATTTCTGTTACTGTACCTGTGGGAAATTACAACGCATCTACATGGAGGCAACGTGTTAGGCACACCTCAGTGCACCTGCACATTTATCCTCTGGCTGTTCCGGTTTATCACTAGCG